>NW_024404651.1:0-48563 GCF_905171775.1 Rana temporaria
CTTCTGACAGCGGGGAAGCCAAAAAGCAATCGCACTGCGGGGAGGATTCCATCCAATGTGTGTTTTTTTCCCCTTCAACCTGCTGTACACACGATGAGAAGATCGGAAGAAAGATTCTGTACAAGGTTCGATCTTTCAAATTTTGCAAACAAGGTCAAAAAATCCCAAAGTTTTCTCACATGTGAAGAGAACTAATGATAAAATAAGATACGAAAGAGCGCACATGATCAGAAACGATAAAAAAAGAAAGCCTTTGCTGTAGGAGAATTTTCGTACGCTATTTCCTTCCTTTGCTCTGGGAAACGTTGAGAGAAAAACCAGACGATCGTTGGCACAATTTTCTACCAACCTTCAGGATGTTTCTGATTCCCTTAATCCTGTGTCCCTTGAGGAACTTTTAGGAAAGGGCTCCACCTTGGGTGGAAAAATGCTGTTATTGTGTGCGGCACAGAGGGTAAGGAAACGATTCGGAGTCTTATTCCCTGGTACAGGTGTGACTCCACTAGATCCTGCCTAGACATGGCTGAAACGCGTAGATCGTATGAAGGCTGGCAGAATGGAAAAGGGAAGTGGACGTAATGATGGAGGCGGAAAGGTGGGCGCAAGAGACCAACAGGAGAAATTTGGGCAGGTTGGAGGCGATATGCCCCGGAGATAGAGCGAGCTTCAAGCACATTAGAAAGTAGATAAAGAACTCGCAAATTGCCTTTTGTTTAAGAGACGCCTGAAATGAAGGAGATAAACAAGAGACGAAATACGACGTTTTTAGAAGTACCGTATATACTCGAGTATAAGCCAAGTTTTTTTAGCACATTTTTTGGTGCTGAAAATGCAGCCCTCGGCTTATACTCGAGTCACCTTTTTGCGCCTGATCTCCCGGAATTTGGGGACCCGGTACTGGCCGGTCGTAGGGCCCCTGAGCCCCAAACTTGGGACACCTGTAGCCCCACTCTTCCTCTACAAGTGTGCAAAGATTGTTGTCCAGGGGACCAATGGCCGGGGAGCACACCGATTTTTCAATGCCGGGCACCCCTTCCATAGACTCCCATGTAAACGGTCATTTCTCTGGTGACTTGGGGACCCCGCTAACCGGCCGGTCAAAAGGTCCCTTGGACCCGGAACTTGGCACACATGTTGCCCCATTTCTCCTTTACAAGTGTGCAAGGTTTGTTTTCCCTCGAGGACCTATCGGCCGGGGTAGCACCTCGATTTTTGAAAACTGGGCACCTCGTCCATAGACTCCCATGTTAAACAGTAATTTTCTCTGGTGACCTGCTACCCGGCCGTCCGTAGGTCCCTTGGACCCGAAACTTGGCACACATGTAGCCCCATTTGGTTGATTTGTTGTCTGGGGGACCTACGGCTGGGGAGGCAACGATTTTTCAATGCTGGCACCCCCTTCCAATAGACCTCCCAAGTTAAACGTCAGTCTAGTCATGGGCACAGTGATGGCATGGGCACAGTGAGGCAATGGACACAGTGAGGCATGCAGATGGACACCCTAGACTCGAGGCAATACATTTTCCCATTTTTTGTGGTAAAATTAGGTGCCTCGGCTTATATTCGGGTCGGTTTATACTCGAGTATATACGGTATGTATTTGTTTAAGTTGTTATAGGTTGTTTATATACGGGAGGACTTCCCTACCAGACCCCCCCCCCCCCCCTCCCCCTTTAAAGGATTTTTTTTCTTCTCCTCTGCCGCCGGTTTTCGAGGAGAAGGACACCATAAAAATTCACTACATCAGAGACACATAAAGATCAAGTAATATTTATTAGGTAGAATATTAGACACATAGTAATGGAGAAGTTAGGCACGTAAGTTTACAGAATAGGAATTGGTGGGGGGGTGCGGGAAATGCCCCCCGTTTCCCCCCCCTTTTTTTTATATATTTTCCTTATTTTTTCCCTCACACTATAGGTAACTATTGAAGAAATCAACCACACACAACATGCACTAGCACTTAAAGCGGAGCTCCACCCTAAAGTGGAACTTCCGCTCATCGAATTCCTCCCCCCCTCTGGTGGTCACAATTGCCACCTTTCGGGGCGGGAGGGGAGAGGATATCCTTTCCCACTACCAGGAGTCCGGCCACAGGGCGTGACGTCACTGCGGGGCTCCCTTCCTCCTCCTCCCCTGGCCGCTGGGCTAAAAGGCTACACTGCCGGCTTCCCTTACCCGCAATGGGGCGGCGGCAGTGTCGCCTTTCGGCATCACGCCGGGAACCCTACTGCCGACATCGAGGACAGCAGGACAGGTAAGTGTCCATTTATTAAAAGCCAGCAGCTGCAGTTTGTGGAGCTGCTGGCTTTTAATTTTTTTTTTTTCCCCAGGGACCCCCCTTTTAATGTATCATGAAGAGACTTGTCTCCCCCCCCTCCTCTTCCTCCTCCCCTTTCACACCCCCTATTTTTTTCATTCTTTCATCCCCTTTCCTTTGCTATAAGGGGGAATTGGGGAAAACATCAAGGGGGGGGGGGGGCCACCTCCCAGTATCTGTGTTTTTGTATGTCATATATGTGCTTTTTTTTGGGTTGTATTATATATTGTATGGTATGTCTAAAGAAAAAATCTATCGAGTTTAAGATTATAGAAAAAAAGATAGTATGAAGGCAATTTTAGGTTACTTTTTTTTTGAGAAGCCCATGGCGTGTGAAACGCCCAAAAACTCCACCCTGGTGCCAAAAAAAGTGCAACACATAGAGAGAGACACAAAACGTGCAATGGGTGCTACGTCTGTCTCCACAAGGAAGGACCTTCCTCTGATCCCCTGGGGGGGTGTTAGGCTCCAGACGGGGGACGGAGGGTACTTCACATGGTCCATCTGGCCGAAACCAGACGGACCCCTTTCTCTGGAAGGTCTGCCGAAACAGACCCACCCAAGTACTAGATGGGGCTCCGCCCCGAAGGGAGACCCCATGAGGGATGTCCAACCCCTCCCAAGACGTCCATCCCCCGATGGATGAGGGAGAACTAAGCCAGAAGGCCACGTCCACCCCTCCCAAGACGTCCATCCCCCGAAGGATGAGGGTAGGGAGAACTAAGCCAGAAGGCCATGTCCACCCACTCCCAGACGTTCATCCCCCGAAGGATGAGGGAGGGAGAACTAAGCCAGAAGGCCATGTCCACCCACTCCCAAGACGTTCATCCCCCGGAGGATGAGGGAGGGAGAACTAAGCCAGAAGGCCATGTCCACCCACTCCCAAGACGTCCATCCCCCGAAGGATGAGGGAGGGAGAACTAAGCCAGAAGGCCATGTCCAACCCCTCCCAAGACGTTCATCCCCCGAAGGATGAGGGAGGGAGAACTAAGCCAGAAGGCCATGTCCAGCCACTCCCAAGACGTCCATCCCCCGAAGGATGAGGGAGGGAGAACTAAAGCCATAAGGCCACATCCACCCACTCCCAAGACGTCCATCCCCCGAAGGATGAGGGAGGGAGAACTAAGCCAGAAGGCCATGTCCACCCACTTCCCAAGACGTTCATCCCCCGAAGGATGAGGGAGGGAGAACTAAGCCAGAAGGCCATGTCCACCCACTCCCAAGACGTTCAGGGCCAGAGGACCTCCACCCTACTCGTCACACTGTGACAAAACGTGTAACAACCAACAAAAAAAGACATAAAAGAGACATGCAGGCTTAAATAAGGCATTTTTAGGCTACTGGGTTGTGAAATTGTCTGTCTGATCAAATGTCTCCGTTTTTTGTCTCTGATTACAGCAGAGCTCCACCACAGTTCCTCCACCTCGCTGTGTGACACCCGAAAGCAACAAGAAGCAGAAGATCCTGGAACTGGCCAACCGGATCATCGAGCTGCTGACAGGAGAGGTGAGGAGGATTCTGGGACATTATCCAGTAACAGACAAGGGGTGTGTCTGGATGGTGACTGTATCATTGTGTGTGTCAGGTTCCTATAAGGTGTCAGGATGTCACTGTCTATTTCTCCATGGAGGAGTGGGAGTATTTAGAAGGACACAAGGATCTCTACAAGGACGTCATGATGGAGGATCCCCACACCCTCCCGGATCCGGGTAAGAGATTACACTCGTTATTGTGTTGCTGTTATTATGATACGGTATGGATTATGATGTCCCTTCTCTGTATCCTCATATCATGCAGGTGGACCTCCAACCAAATATGTGTCACCTGAAGAGTTCCATAGCCGCCCCTCCATATACAGCAGGAGCTCTGGAATTACCAGTCATGGGGAAGAGATGAACGTTCTCGAAGCGGAGGAGGTGCAGAGAACATTGGTGAAGAACATGGCGGAGGATTCTCCACACACCGCACAATATTCCTTCACTGAAGAACTGCATTCCCGTTGTGAAAGTCTTCTCGGCATGGACATTTATCCACCAGCTACATCGGAACTTAGTAAAAGAGGAACCCTACTCACCTGACCATGGCAGTCCTACCACCGCCGGTCTTTTCACAACAGTCCCTACTCCTTCTTTCACATGTGATTATGTTAAGGGGCCACCCCACTTAAGTGACGAGGAAGAACTTCCCAGCACTGATGTCACCATCCCGCTCGATCCCGACGAGTACACGACTACCATTGTGAAGGAGGAACCCTACTCGGGGGAAGAGGACCTTGACTCTGACGTGTATACACCCATCAATCACAGACTTTATACATCTGGTGACATTAAAGAGGAAGCTGGATTATTTGAGGAAGCAAATCTTGGTGACTTTTACAGCGCAGCAGGTAACAGACAATCCGATTATATGTCTCAGAACTTTAGGGAGCAGTCTGGCTCTGCGTTTAGTGATGGAAACTTATCAGATAATATCTACATGCCGGCTCTGAGTACTTGTGAAGGAGGTTCTGCCAGTCAGCTGGCCTCCTGGGACACGGAGCCGCCACAGATGGATGGAATCTCATTATCCTATCATAACTCTACAAGTGCCCCCGGGGCTCAGGCCTTGGGGGAGAAGTCCTTTGTATGTTTAGAATGTGGGAAGTGTTTTTCATGCGGCCCCCATCTAATCCGCCACAAGCGGACCCACACTGGTGAGCGACCCTTCAAGTGTACAGAATGCGGCAAATTCTTTTCCAGCAGCTCCAACCTTCTCATGCACCAGAGGACTCACACAGGAGAAAAACCCTTCGCCTGCCACCAGTGTGGGAAACGTTTTGCCCGAAACCCCCACCTGGTTCGCCACCTCCGAATTCACACCGGAGAGAAACCATTCGAGTGCGCCGAGTGTGGCAGGAGGTTTAACCAGGACTCCAACCTTCTCAAACATCAACGCACACACTCGGGAGAGCGGCCATTCATGTGCTTGGACTGCGGCAAGTTCTTCACCAGCAACCCCCATCTACTCCGACATCGACGTGTCCACACTGGGGAGAAACCGTTCTCCTGTCCAGAGTGTGGGAAATGTTTCTCCAACAGCTCCAATCTCATCACACACCGCAGAACTCACCTTTCCCTCCGACTGCTAGAAGAGCTTCCTAACCAAAGGAAAGCCCAACTACAGCGGACAAGACCGGACCAGCCCCTCTAGAATCATTGCCCAACCACCAGACTGGCCCCTCTAGAATCATTGCCCAACCACCAGACTGGCCCCACTAGAAGCATTGCCCAACCACCAGATTGGCCCCTCTAGAAGCATTGCCCAACCACCAGACTGGCCCCACTAGAAGCATTGCCCAACCACCAGATTGGCCCCTCTAGAAGCATTGCCCAACCACCAGACTGGCCCCACTAGAATCATTGTCCAACCACCAGACCAGGACCCGACCAGCCCCTCTAGATTCATTGCCCAACCATCAGACCAGTCATACAGCAGACAGGACCGGACCAGCCCCTCTAGAATCATTGCCCAACCATCAGACCGGCCCCTCTAGAATCATTGCCCAACCACCAGATTGGCCCCTCTAGAATCATTGCCCAACCATTAGAATGGCCCCTCTAGAAGCATTGCCCAACCACCAGACCAATCATACAGTGGACAGAACCCGACCAGCCCCTCTAGAATCATTGCCCAAGCAGCAGACAGAACACGACCAGCCCCTCTAGAATCATTGCCCAACCACCAGACCAATCATACAGCAGACAGGACCCAAACAGCCCCTCTAGAATCATTGCCCAACCATCAGACCGGCCCCTCTAGAATTATTGCCCAACCATCAGACCGGCCCCTCTAGAATCATTGCCCAACCACCAGATTGGCCCCTCTAGAATCATTGCCCAACCACCAGATTGGCCCCTCTAGAATCATTGCCCAACCACCAGATTGGCCCCTCTAGAATCATTGCCCAACCACCAGATTGGCCCCTCTAGAATCATTGCCCAACCATTAGAAAGGCCCCTCTAGAATCATTGCCCAACCACCAGATTGGCCCCTCTAGAATCATTGCCCAACCACCAGACCGGCCCCTCTAGAATCATTACCCAACCCCCCAGACCAGTCACACAGTCCACCCAGATAGGCCTTTCACTGACTCCAGCAGTCTTGGTCTACAGGAGGTCAATTTTCTAGATCAGAATGGTGCTGTTCTGTAATAATTATATGTGTAAATGTTATTAGCTGTAAGAACTTTCCCAAGTTCCATTATTGATTCTGAAATGACTACCTCATGGGGTATTGGATGCTTATCCACCCTTACTGTAAAGAACCCTTCCTAAACTCATTGTAAACTCCAGTGGAGATAAAGTAGCATTGGACCAATGAAGTGTGAGATTGTATTCATCTGTATAGAAGAGACCATCCTGCAATGGAGGTGAAATGTAGAGATCCGGTCACCAGACAACGTAGAGATCCGGTCACAGTACAACGTATAGAGATCCCGTCACCAGACAACGTATATTGATCCGGTCACCGTACAACGTATAGAGATCCGGTCACTGTACAACGTATAGAGATCCCGTCACCGTACAACGTATAGAGATCCCGTCACCGTATAGAGATCCCGTCACCGTACAACGTAGAGATCCGGTCACCGTACAACATATAGAGATCCCGTCACCGTACAACGTATAGAGATCCAGTCACTGTACAATGTATAGAGATCCCGTCACCGTACAACGTATAGAGATCCCGTCACCGTATAGAGATCCCGTCACCGTACAATGTATACTTATCTCTGTCTATAGGGTGAGGACAGTCGTGGAGATCGGTGATCAGTATAAAGAACATCCAACATGTTTCGGGGGAATAAGACCTCCTCTTTCTATATGGTCTGAAATCTACGAAGTGTAAACCGGACACCCCTTCTCCACGGGGATACGGCGACACCCCCATTTTATTTAGCCCCAAAAACAAGTCGTGTAATAAAAACTGTCCGGATTTAATTACACTCCATAGAGAGCATAAGCCCTGAAGAAGGAAGAGGCATTCCCTCACCACCGAAACATGTTGGAGATCCATTGACCACGCCCTCCCAACCCTATACTCGTGTATCTGTCTTCTGTACCCCCCACTTCGTGAGATAAAAGGCTGCCAATCTTTATTGTTCTATAAATGTTTGTGTTAGACCCCCTTCAAAGTCTATACCCCCCCCCATCCATTTCTTTTATTCAGTAAGTCACCAGATCTGTGTCCTCCATATCCGTCCCTCATAATCTAGATGTGACCTTCCATGTGATCTATAGAGGGGTAACACTTCCCATTCATTGGAGTTCTACATTCCCACATGGAGGATGCCGGAGTCCGTGACCTTCCATGTGATCTATAGAGGGGCAACACTTCCCATTCATTGGAGTTCTACATTCCCACATGGAGGATGCCGGAGTCCGTGACCTTCCATGTGATCTATAGAGGGGCAACACTTCCCATTCATTGGAGTTCTACATTCCCACATGGAGGATCCTGGAGTCCGTGACCTTCCATGTGATCTATAGAGGGGCAACACTTCCCATTCATTGGAGTTCTACATTCCCACATGGAGGATGCCGGAGTCCGTGACCTTCCATGTGATCTATAGAGGGGCAACACTTCCCATTCATTGGAGTTCTACATTCCCACACAGGGGATGCCGGAGTCCGTGACCTTCCATGTGATCTATAGAGGGGCAACACTTCCCATTCATTGGAGTTCTACATTCCCACATGGAGGATGCCGGAGTCCGTGACCTTCCATGTGATCTATAGAGGGGCAACACTTCCCATTCATTGGAGTTCTACATTCCCACATGGAGGATCCTGGAGTCCGTGACCTTCCATGTGATCTATAGAGGGGCAACACTTCCCATTCATTGGAGTTCTACATTCCCACATGGAGGATGCCGGAGTCCGTGACCTTCCATGTGATCTATAGAGGGGCAACACTTCCCATTCTTTGGAGTTCTACATTCCCACACAGGGGATGCCGGAGTCCGTGACCTTCCATGTGATCTATAGAGGGGCAACACTTCCCATTCATTGGAGTTCTACATTCCCACACAGGGGATGCCGGAGTCCGTGGCCTTCCATGTGATCTATAGAGGGGCAACACTTCCCATTCATTGGAGTTCTACATTCCCACACAGGGGATGCCGGAGTCCGTGGCCTTCCATGTGATCTATAGAGGGGCAACACTTCCCATTCATTGGAGTTCTACATTCCCACACGGAGGATCCTGGAGTCCGTGACCTTCCATGTGATCTATAGAGGGGCAACACTTCCCATTCATTGGAGTTCTACATTCCCACACAGGGGATGCCGGAGTCCGTGACCTTCCATGTGATCTATAGAGGGGCAACACTTCCCATTCATTGGAGTTCTACATTCCCACACAGGGGATGCCGGAGTCCGTGGCCTTCCATGTGATCTATAGAGGGGCAACACTTCCCATTCATTGGAGTTCTACATTCCCACATGGAGGATGCCGGAGTCCCTCCCGGGAAAACATTGGGGGTATTTACTAAAGGAAAATCCACCACAAGTGCAGTCGCTGTACATCTGAGGGGGACATACACGGGAAATAACAAAACTCAATTTTTGCTTGAATGTGATTGGATGATAGAAATCAGCAGAGCTTCCCCTCAGATCTACAGCGAGTGAACTTGTAGTGGATTTGCCTTTAGTAAATGAACCCCTCGGGCTCGGAGATATTTATTTATGGTTTTACATTTTGTATTTGTAGGAACCGACCTTCTATTTGCACTTTGTGTGTCAATAAAAAGTTATGACTGTACAGGAAGCGGCTCAGCCTCGTGTCCCGATTGTTCCAAACATAAACCTCAGTACATAGTTCATGTCTTCTTCCTGATTGTCAGCAGGGGGCGGGGCGTACAGGACTTATCACTGTACAGGAAGCGGCTCAGCCTCGTGTCCCGATTGTTCCAAACATAAACCTCAGTACATAGTTCATGTCTTCTTCCTGATTGTCAGCAGGGGGCGGGGCGTACAGGACTTATCACTGTACAGGAAGCGGCTCAGCCTCGTGTCCCGATTGTTCCAAACATAAACCTCAGTACATAGTTCATGTCTTCTTCCTGATTGTCAGCAGGGGGCGGGGCGTACAGGACTTATCACTGTACAGGAAGCGGCTCAGCCTCGTGTCCCGATTGTTCCAAACATAAACCTCAGTACATAGTTCATGTCTTCTTCCTGATTGTCAGCAGGGGGCGGGGCGTACAGGACTTATCACTGTACAGGAAACGGCTCAGCCTCGTGTCCCGATTGTTCCAAACATAAACCTCAGTACATAGTTCATGTCTTCTTCCTGATTGTCAGCAGGGGGCGGGGCGTACAGGACTTATCACTGTACAGGAAGCGGCTCAGCCTCGTGTCCCGATTGTTCCAAACATAAACCTCAGTACATAGTTCATGTCTTCTTCCTGATTGTCAGCAGGGGGCGGGGCGTACAGGACTTATCACTGTACAGGAAGCGGCTCAGCCTCGTGTCCCGATTGTTCCAAACATAAACCTCAGTACATAGTTCATGTCTTCTTCCTGATTGTCAGCAGGGGGCGGGGCATACAGGACTTATCACTGTACAGGAAGCGGCTCAGCCTCGTGTCCCGATTGTTCCAAACATAAACCTCAGTACATAGTTCATGTCTTCTTCCTGATTGTCAGCAGGGGGCGGGGCGTACAGGACTTATCACTGTACAGGAAGCGGCTCAGCCTCGTGTCCAGATTGTTCCAAACATAAACCTCAGTACATAGTTCATGTCTTCTTCCTGATTGTCAGCAGGGGGCGGGGCGTACAGGACTTATCACTGTACAGGAAGCGGCTCAGCCTCGTGTCCAGATTGTTCCAAACATAAACCTCAGTACATAGTTCATGTCTTCTTCCTGATTGTCAGCAGGGGGCGGGGCGTACAGGACTTATCACTGTACAGGAAGCGGCTCAGCCTCGTGTCCAGATTGTTCCAAACATAAACCTCAGTACATAGTTCATGTCTTCTTCCTGATTGTCAGCAGGGGGCGGGGCGTACAGGACTTATCACTGTACAGGAAGCGGCTCAGCCTCGTGTCCCGATTGTTCCAAACATAAACCTCAGTACATAGTTCATGTCTTCTTCCTGATTGTCAGCAGGGGGCGGGGCGTACAGGACTTATCACTGTACAGGAAGCGGCTCAGCCTCGTGTCCCGATTGTTCCAAACATAAACCTCAGTACATAGTTCATGTCTTCTTCCTGATTGTCAGCAGGGGGCGGGGCGTACAGGACTTATCACTGTACAGGAAGCGGCTCAGCCTCGTGTCCAGATTGTTCCAAACATAAACCTCAGTACATAGTTCATGTCTTCTTCCTGATTGTCAGCAGGGGGCGGGGCGTACAGGACTTATCACTGTACAGGAAGCGGCTCAGCCTCGTGTCCAGATTGTTCCAAACATAAACCTCAGTACATAGTTCATGTCTTCTTCCTGATTGTCAGCAGGGGGCGGGGCGTACAGGACTTATCACTGTACAGGAAGCGGCTCAGCCTCGTGTCCAGATTGTTCCAAACATAAACCTCAGTACATAGTTCATGTCTTCTTCCTGATTGTCAGCAGGGGGCGGGGCGTACAGGACTTATCACTGTACAGGAAGCGGCTCAGCCTCGTGTCCAGATTGTTCCAAACATAAACCTCAGTACATAGTTCATGTCTTCTTCCTGATTGTCAGCAGGGGGCGGGGCGTACAGGACTTATCACTGTACAGGAAGCGGCTCAGCCTCGTGTCCCGATTGTTCCAAACATAAACCTCAGTACATAGTTCATGTCTTCTTCCTGATTGTCAGCAGGGGGCGGGGCGTACAGGACTTATCACTGTACAGGAAGCGGCTCAGCCTCGTGTCCAGATTGTTCCAAACATAAACCTCAGTACATAGTTCATGTCTTCTTCCTGATTGTCAGCAGGGGGCGGGGCGTACAGGACTTATCACTGTACAGGAAGCGGCTCAGCCTCGTGTCCCGATTGTTCCAAACATAAACCTCAGTACATAGTTCATGTCTTCTTCCTGATTGTCAGCAGGGGGCGGGGCGTACAGGACTTATCACTGTACAGGAAGCGGCTCAGCCTCGTGTCCAGATTGTTCCAAACATAAACCTCAGTACATAGTTCATGTCTTCTTCCTGATTGTCAGCAGGGGGCGGGGCGTACAGGACTTATCACTGTACAGGAAGCGGCTCAGCCTCGTGTCCAGATTGTTCCAAACATAAACCTCAGTACATAGTTCATGTCTTCTTCCTGATTGTCAGCAGGGGGCGGGGCGTACAGGACTTATCACTGTACAGGAAGCGGCTCAGCCTCGTGTCCAGATTGTTCCAAACATAAACCTCAGTACATAGTTCATGTCTTCTTCCTGATTGTCAGCAGGGGGCGGGGCGTACAGGACTTATCACTGTACAGGAAGCGGCTCAGCCTCGTGTCCAGATTGTTCCAAACATAAACCTCAGTACATAGTTCATGTCTTCTTCCTGATTGTCAGCAGGGGGCGGGGCGTACAGGACTTATCACTGTACAGGAAGCGGCTCAGCCTCGTGTCCCGATTGTTCCAAACATAAACCTCAGTACATAGTTCATGTCTTCTTCCTGATTGTCAGCAGGGGGCGGGGCGTACAGGACTTATCACTGTACAGGAAGCGGCTCAGCCTCGTGTCCAGATTGTTCCAAACATAAACCTCAGTACATAGTTCATGTCTTCTTCCTGATTGTCAGCAGGGGGCGGGGCGTACAGGACTTATCACTGTACAGGAAGCGGCTCAGCCTCGTGTCCAGATTGTTCCAAACATAAACCTCAGTACATAGTTCATGTCTTCTTCCTGATTGTCAGCAGGGGGCGGGGCGTACAGGACTTATCACTGTACAGGAAGCGGCTCAGCCTCGTGTCCAGATTGTTCCAAACATAAACCTCAGTACATAGTTCATGTCTTCTTCCTGATTGTCAGCAGGGGGCGGGGCGTACAGGACTTATCACTGTACAGGAAGCGGCTCAGCCTCGTGTCCAGATTGTTCCAAACATAAACCTCAGTACATAGTTCATGTCTTCTTCCTGATTGTCAGCAGGGGGCGGGGCGTACAGGACTTATCACTGTACAGGAAGCGGCTCAGCCTCGTGTCCCGATTGTTCCAAACATAAACCTCAGTACATAGTTCATGTCTTCTTCCTGATTGTCAGCAGGGGGCGGGGCGTACAGGACTTATCACTGTACAGGAAGCGGCTCAGCCTCGTGTCCAGATTGTTCCAAACATAAACCTCAGTACATAGTTCATGTCTTCTTCCTGATTGTCAGCAGGGGGCGGGGCGTACAGGACTTATCACTGTACAGGAAGCGGCTCAGCCTCGTGTCCAGATTGTTCCAAACATAAACCTCAGTACATAGTTCATGTCTTCTTCCTGATTGTCAGCAGGGGGCGGGGCCTACAGGACTTGTTCTATCCATTTCCTGACCGGGTTATACTGCCACCTGCAGGAGAATTCAACACTAGCAATCAAAATCTAACCCCGCCCCAACAATGCTTCAGTTTTGTGCACTGTGCGTCTACAAAGTAGGTCGTCATCTATGGCAGTCTTCAGGATCTTTCTCTTGGGGCCCTATAGAGACGGGCGGAGCTACGTCCATGGTGCACAGTCTATCACCTATAAAAAGAATATGAAAAATGATCAGACTGTTCTACAGAAGACTTACTAGAGGAAATGGTCAGAGACTGTTCTACAGAAGATCCTCAGGAAGAAATGGTCAGAGACCGTTCTACAGAAGACCCTCAGAGGAAATGGTCAGAGACTATTCTACAGAAGACCCTCAGGAAGAAATGGTCAGAGACCGTTCTACCGAAGACCCTCAGAGGAAATGGTCAGAGACTGTTCTACAGAAGACCCTCAGAGGAAATGGTCAGAGACTATTCTACAGAAGACCCTCAGGAAGAAATGGTCAGAGACCGTTCTACCGAAGACCCTCAGAGGAAATGGTCAGACTGTTCTACAGAAGACCCTCAGAGGAAATGGTCAGAGACTGTTCTACAGAAGACCCTCAGAGGAAATGGTCAGAGACTGTTCTACAGAAGACTTACTAGAGGAAATGGTCAGAGACTGTTCTACAGAAGACCCTCAGAGGAAATGGTCAGAGACTGTTCTACAGAAGACCCTCAGAGGAAATGGTCAGAGACTGTTCTACAGAAGACCCTCAGAGGAAATGGTCAGAGACTGTTCTACAGAAGACCCTCAGAGGAAATGGTCAGAGACTGTTCTACAGAAGACCCTCAGAGGAAATGGTCAGAGACTGTTCTACAGAAGACCCTCAGAGGAAATGGTCAGAGACTGTTCTACAGAAGACCCTCAGAGGAAATGGTCAGAGACTGTTCTACAGAAGACCCTCAGAGGAAATGGTCAGAGACTGTTCTACAGAAGACCCTCAGAGGAAATGGTCAGAGACTGTTCTACAGAAGACCCTCAGAGGAAATGGTCAGACTGTTCTACCGAAGACCGTCATAGAGGAAATGGTCAGAGACTGTTCTACAGAAGACCCTCAGAGGAAATGGTCAGAGACTGTTCTACAGAAGACCCTCAGAGGAAATGGTCAGAGACTGTTCTACAGAAGACCGTCATAGAGGAAATGGTCAGACTGTTCTACCGAAGACCGCCATAGAGGAAATGGTCAGAGACTGTTCTACCGAAGACAGTCAGAGGAAATGGTCAGAGACTGTTCTACCGAAGACCGTCATAGAGGAAATGGTCAGACTGTTCTACCGAAGACCGTCATAGAGGAAATGGTCAGAGACTGTTCTACTGAAGACCGTCATAGAGGAAATGGTCAGAGACCGTTCTACCGAAGACCCTCAGAGGAAATGGTCAGAGACTGTTCTACAGAAGACCCTCAGAGGAAATGGTCAGAGGCAGAAGACTTACTAGAGGAAATGGTCAGAGACTGTTCTACAGAAGACCCTCAGAGGAAATGGTCAGAGGCAGAAGACTTACTAGAGGAAATGGTCAGAGACTGTTCTACAGAAGACCCTCAGAGGAAATGGTCAGAGACTGTTCTACAGAAGACCCTCAGAGGAAATGGTCAGAGACTGTTCTACAGAAGACTTACTAGAGGAAATGGTCAGAGACTGTTCTACAGAAGACCCTCAGAGGAAATGGTCAGAGACTGTTCTACAGAAGACCCTCAGAGGAAATGGTCAGAGACTGTTCTACAGAAGACCCTCAGAGGAAATGGTCAGAGACTGTTCTACAGAAGACCCTCAGAGGAAATGGTCAGAGACTGTTCTCCAGAAGACCCTCAGAGGAAATGGTCAGACTGTTCTACAGAAGACCCTCAGAGGAAATGGTCAGAGACTGTTCTACAGAAGACCCTCAGAGGAAATGGTCAGAGACTGTTCTACAGAAGACCCTCAGAGGAAATGGTCAGAGACTGTTCTACAGAAGACCCTCAGAGGAAATGGTCAGAGACTGTTCTACAGAAGACCCTCAGAGGAAATGGTCAGAGACTGTTCTACAGAAGACCCTCAGAGGAAATGGTCAGAGACTGTTCTACAGAAGACCCTCACAGGAAATGGTCAGACTGTTCTACAGAAGACCCTCACAGGAAATGGTCAGAGACTGTTCTACAGAAGACCCTCAGAGGAAATGGTCAGAGACTGTTCTACAGAAGACCCTCAGAGGAAATGGTCAGAGACTGTTCTACAGAAGACCCTCAGAGGAAATGGTCAGAGACTGTTCTACAGAAGACCCTCAGAGGAAATGGTCAGAGACTGTTCTACCGAAGACAGTCAGAGGAAATGGTCAGAGACTGTTCTACCGAAGACCGTCATAGAGGAAATGGTCAGAGACTGTTCTACCGAAGACCGTCATAGAGGAAATGGTCAGAGACTGTTCTACCGAAGACCCTCAGAGGAAATGGTCAGAGACTGTTCTACAGAAGACCCTCAGAGGAAATGGTCAGAGGCAGAAGACTTACTAGAGGAAATGGTCAGAGACTGTTCTACAGAAGACCCTCAGAGGAAATGGTCAGAGACTGTTCTACAGAAGACCCTCAGAGGAAATGGTCAGAGACTGTTCTACCGAAGACAGTCAGAGGAAATGGTCAGAGACTGTTCTACCGAAGACCGTCATAGAGGAAATGGTCAGAGACTGTTCTACCGAAGACCCTCAGAGGAAATGGTCAGAGACTGTTCTACAGAAGACCCTCAGAGGAAATGGTCAGAGGCAGAAGACTTACTAGAGGAAATGGTCAGAGACTGTTCTACAGAAGACCCTCAGAGGAAATGGTCAGAGACTGTTCTATAGAAGACCCTCAGAGGAAATGGTCAGAGACCGTTCTACAGAAGACCCTCAAAGGAAATGGTCAGAGACTGTTCTACAGAAGACTTACTAGAGGAAATGGTCAGAGACCGTTCTACAGAAGACCCTCAGAGGAAATGGTCAGAGACCGTTCTACAGAAGACCCTCAAAGGAAATGGTCAGAGACTGTTCTACAGAAGACTTACTAGAGGAAATGGTCAGAGACTGTTCTACAGAAGACCGTCATAGAGGAAATGGTCAGAGACTGTTCTACCGAAGACCCTCAGAGGAAATGGTCAGAGACTGTTCTACAGAAGACCCTCAGAGGAAATGGTCAGAGACTGTTCTACAGAAGACCCTCAGAGGAAATGGTCAGAGACTGTTCTACAGAATACCCTCAGAGGAAATGGTCAGAGACTGTTCTACCGAAGACCATCATAGAGTAAATGGTCAGACTGTTCTACCGAAGACCGTCATAGAGGAAATGGTCAGAGACTGTTCTACCGAAGACCCTCAGAGGAAATGGTCAGAGACTGTTCTACCGAAGACCCTCAGAGGAAATGGTCAGACTGTTCTACAGAAGACCCTCAGAGGAAATGGTCAGAGGCAGAAGACTTACTAGAGGAAATGGTCAGAGACTGTTCTACAGAAGACCCTCAGAGGAAATGGTCAGAGACTGTTCTACAGAAGACCCTCAGAGGAAATGGTCAGAGACTGTTCTACAGAAGACCCTCAGAGGAAATGGTCAGAGGCAGAAGACTTACTAGAGGAAATGGTCAGAGACTGTTCTACAGAAGACCCTCAGAGGAAATGGTCAGAGACTGTTCTACAGAAGACCCTCAGAGGAAATGGTCAGAGACTGTTCTCCAGAAGACCCTCAGAGGAAATGGTCAGACTGTTCTACAGAAGACCCTCAGAGGAAATGGTCAGAGACTGTTCTACAGAAGACCCTCAGAGGAAATGGTCAGAGACTGTTCTACAGAAGACCCTCAGAGGAAATGGTCAGAGACTGTTCTACAGAAGACCCTCAGAGGAAATGGTCAGAGACTGTTCTACAGAAGACCCTCACAGGAAATGGTCAGACTGTTCTACAGAAGACCCTCACAGGAAATGGTCAGAGACTGTTCTACAGAAGACCCTCAGAGGAAATGGTCAGAGACTGTTCTACAGAAGACCCTCAGAGGAAATGGTCAGAGACTGTTCTACAGAAGACCCTCAGAGGAAATGGTCAGAGACTGTTCTACAGAAGACCGTCATAGAGGAAATGGTCAGACTGTTCTACCGAAGACCGTCATAGAGGAAATGGTCAGAGACTGTTCTACAGAAGACCCTCAGAGGAAATGGTCAGAGACTGTTCTACTGAAGACCGTCATAGAGGAAATGGTCAGAGACTGTTCTACCGAAGACCCTCAGAGGAAATGGTCAGAGACTGTTCTACAGAAGACCCTCAGAGGAAATGGTCAGAGGCAGAAGACTTACTAGAGGAAATGGTCAGAGACTGTTCTACAGAAGACCCTCAGAGGAAATGGTCAGAGACTGTTCTATAGAAGACCCTCAGAGGAAATGGTCAGAGACTGTTCTACAGAAGACCCTCAAAGGAAATGGTCAGAGACTGTTCTACAGAAGACTTACTAGAGGAAATGGTCAGAGACTGTTCTACAGAAGACCGTCATAGAGGAAATGGTCAGAGACTGTTCTACCGAAGACCCTCAGAGGAAATGGTCAGAGACTGTTCTACAGAAGACCCTCAGAGGAAATGGTCAGAGACTGTTCTACAGAAGACCCTCAGAGGAAATGGCCAGAGACTGTTCTACAGAAGACAGTCAGAGAAAATGGTCAGAGACTGTTCTACAGAATACCCTCAGAGGAAATGGTCAGAGACTGTTCTACAGAAGACCCTCAGAGGAAATGGTCAGAGACTGTTCTACAGAAGACCCTCAGAGGAAATGGTCAGAGACTGTTCTACAGAAGACCCTCAGAGGAAATGGTCAGAGACTGTTCTACAGAAGACCCTCAGAGGAAATGGTCAGAGACTGTTCTACAGAAGACCCTCAGAGGAAATGGTCAGAGACTGTTCTACAGAAGACCCTCAGAGGAAATGGTCAGAGACTGTTCTACAGAAGACCCTCAGAGGAAATGGTCAGAGACTGTTCTACAGAAGACCCTCAGAGGAAATGGTCAGAGACTGTTCTACAGAATACCCTCAGAGGAAATGGTCAGAGACTGTTCTACAGAAGACCCTCAGAGGAAATGGTCAGAGACTGTTCTACAGAAGACCCTCAGAGGAAATGGTCAGAGACTGTTCTACAGAAGACCCTCAGAGGAAATAGTCAGAGACTGTTCTACCGAAGACCATCATAGAGGAAATGGTCAGAGACTGTTCTACCGAAGACCCTCAGAGGAAATGGTCAGTGACTGTTCTACAGAAGACCCTCAGAGGAAATGGTCAGAGACTGTTCTACAGAATACCCTCAGAGGAAATGGTCAGAGACTATTCTACAGAAGACCCTCAGAGGAAATGGTCAGAGACTGTTCTACAGAAGACCCTCAGAGGAAATAGTCAGAGACTGTTCTACCGAAGACCATCATAGAGGAAATGGTCAGACTGTTCTACCGAAGACCGTCATAGAGGAAATGGTCAGAGACTGTTCTACCGAAGACCCTCAGAGGAAATGGTCAGTGACTGTTCTACCGAAGACCCTCAGAGGAAATGGTCAGAGACTGTTCTACAGAAGACCCTCAGAGGAAATGGTCAGAGACTGTTCTACAGAAGACCCTCAGAGGAAATGGTCAGAGACCGTTCTACAGAGGTGGTTGGCAACTTATCTCATAACGTAGGAGACAGCCAGATGCTAGGGACATAATATAATAAACTGAATGGGATTACTGACATTGAATATCTCCTTACAAACGAATGCTTCCACGCCCTCTGAAGACGTGGACCTATCACGAAACGCGTCAGGGCGTGACTACACGACGATACAGCTTGCAAGGCAGCCTAGCTTCTACCCGGGACTTACGAAGGGAAATTTGAGCCTGAGCAATTTGGAGCCATATTCCTGAGTGAGCAGAGGCAGCAGCCTTTATGACAAGCGCTTTTTATCTTAACTTTGTGTAAGCATGAGCGGGTAGCAGGGGTTTTTACTGTTTAAATAAAAGGATTTTACACTATGCAAAGTCTCTCTTGCCTCCCTGCATGACTGCCAAGCTACACAGATTGAAGAGCACACAGATCATCACCACACACCAGAGGAGGAGAACCGATGCGTGATTACTACAAGTGGATATATCCAATGCCTTTAAAGTACTACATTCTGGTGAGTACAAAACCTTAGGGGGAAATCACAGAGAGTCACTATCAGCATTTGAGCAGACAAACAGCTACACTGTGAGATCACTCCTAACAAAGAACTGTACATCTGAGGAATTGCACGGACTATTATTAATTGACTCACAAAGAGTGGGAATACATGTTACATAATAATTTTTATGCGATATATATATAGTCTCATAAATCTTTTTCTCAACGTACCATTGCAGTACATGAGTATTGGACTCATAAGCCATTTTTAGGCTCTTTTTAGCGCTGTTAATGTTTTGTTAATATTTTTTTAATAATACATCGTTTTTATGAAACGAATGCTTCCACTACTGACTGCAGGGGCCCAAGGGCCACATTTCAAACACCAAAGAGCCATATGTGGACTGTAAGTTGGGAACCATGGCTTTAGTCAGAGACCCCAAACATGGTTTCTTATGTCTGTTCCTAGTCAGAGACTCAGCAATAAAGTCAAGGCATCAGAAAGCCAGCATTGACTAGAACAGAGGTCAGCGATGATGGCGCGCCCCCCCCCCCCCCCAATACTTCTCTAATGACTGATCCCTATTAGAGTCACACGGCACCCAATCCGTAGAGTCGGGCAGTGGGGCCCCTCCCCCCAATAATTCTCTAATGACTGATCCCCATTAGAGTCACACGGCACCCAATCCGTAGAGTGGGGCCCCTCCCCCCAATAATTCTCTAATGACTGATCCCTATTAGAGTCACACAGCACCCAATCCGTAGAGTCGGGCAGTGGGGCCCCCCAGCACAGACACAAATAAGGCAGACACAGGCCGCTGGTATCATGCACAGCTGCTAACAAGGCAGTATATATATTTATTCATTCCAGCCCATTACTAAAAATAAAATATGGCAGGACAAAATGGGGAAATGGTAACGCAGGTTACAGGTGAACGCAGAAATAAAATCAGAAACAACGGCTCGCCATGACCGAGATCTTCAGGTTTAAAAGACGCGTCATCTCTCAACAAGGGACAAGGAAGATGGGGGGGGGATGGTCAGAAATTATCGTCACATAGCAAGCGTCATCACGCATCCAGATATTGTCAGGTGGTTAATTAACAGCCTTTAATTAAGACATTTTAGTTATTTTCAATATGAAAAAAATTATAAAGATGGAATTGCAGGAAAAAAAAAAATCTTCAGCTTTCGTCCTCGTTGAACGTTCGTCCTCGGCAGACGCTCCTCCGACCCGGCAGGCGCTCCTCCGACCCGGCAGACGCTCCGCGGACCCGGCAGACGCTCCGCGGACCCGGCAGACGCTCCTCCGACCCGGCAGACGCTCCGCGGACCCGGCAGACGCTCCTCAGACCCGGCAGACGCTCCTCAGACCCGGCAGACGCTCCTCAGACCCGGCAGACGCTCCTCAGACCCGGCAGACGCTCCTCAGACCCGGCAGACGCTCCTCAGACCCGGCAGACGCTCCTCAGACCCGGCAGACGCTCCTCAGACCCGGCAGACGCTCCGCGGACCCGGCAGACGCTCCTCTGACCCGGCAGACGCTCCTCTGACCCGGCAGACGCTCCTCTGACCCGGCAGACGCTCCTCTGACCCGGCAGACGCTCCTCTGACCCGGCAGACGCTCCTCAGACCCGGCAGACGCTCCTCCGACCCGGCAGACGCTCCTCCGACCCGGCAGACATCTTATTTTTGGAAATAAAAAAATAACTATCCTCAAACATTATTGTGGATGGTTTTCAGTAATCCCGAGATAAACGATACAAATGAGAAGAAACAAAGACGGCCGTTTTCCAGGCGGGGGGAGGGGGTGGCGGCTCTCGTATCGGCCATTGGCAAAGAGATCCTTCCTGGAAAGACAAATACTCGAAGTTCGAAGACTTTGGCCACGTAACACGAAGGAAAACACCCTCCCGACTCTCAGGAGGAAAAACGGAAACGACAAGATTTTCGATGGTTAGTCTCCCTGATGCCACGGTGAGAATATTGCATAAATTGGGGGAAAGGGGCGGGGACTGACAGACAAGACGCACATGCTACTGTCCACGAGGTCACAAAGGGGGTGGGGACTCCGGTCAAATATTAATAGGTGTCTGTATGTTAGAAATGGCTTCTTCCATGACAAGATCCAACGATGATCCATCTCACAAGATCTGCTTGACCAGCATATCTGCGACGTTCAGGGCGGTGAATGGGCTCCGCTCTATGTGGGTGGCCTGATGGACGATCAGATTGCTATTTCTGGTAAAACATTTGCCACATACAGAACAGGAATACGGTTTCTCTCCGGTGTGACCGGTCAGGTGGTTGAGAAGGGTCGGCTTGTTGGCGAACACCTTTCCACACTCGGGGCAGGTCAGTCTCTCTCTCCGGTGATCTCTCCGATGATTGGCAAAGTCTGAGCGCCTGACGAAGCACTCCTGACATTCCGAGCACGTGTAGGTCTTCATCGTGCGGTCTTTCTTGGTGGAGGAGACGGTCGCCTCTTCGCTCGTTCCTTCGTCGCCCGAATTGGGCTCCTCTGTACTGGGAGCTGATTTTTGGGGTGTGTCGTCTTGGGGTGGAAGTTGGATGTCAGGTTCTGGAAGCGGCTCGTCTTCCTCAGAGCCCGATCCACCCTCGATTGGGGCGAATGAGAATTTTGTATGTGCGTGTTTTATTAGAGCGTTTACATCCGTATCCAAGTTACTGTTTTCATCAAACCCTAAGAAGTCAACGGGGCCGCCACTGTTTTGGAAGAGCAATGGAGGAGGTTCAGTGTGAGAGGCCGGGTACTGCTCATAGTCAGCTGGGGTGTACATATTAGAATCGTTGTCGTCCCCTCCAGAGTCGGTATCTTCAGCGTGGTATGGAGGAGGTGTGTAGCTGCGTTTCTTGTATTTCGGGGCTCTATAGGTTTCAGGATAGCTGGCATTTCCTTCGTCTTCAGAGACAGACTCCTCTTTGATCTTTATGGACAAGAACTGCGCGTTGTCCATGGCGTTCCCATCCTCACAAGACGCAGATTCTTCCTTGATACGGATCTCTGCAGGATCCGAGTCACCCAGGATGTCCTCAGCACTGGACTCGTCTTTGATGCTCTGAACCTTAAAGGGCGAACTGATCGTCTGGATGTAGGTTCCCGATTCAGTGATCATTTCCCCCTTGGGGGTGCCCATCTCATCCTTATTAATGTTATCTGTACCCCTATAGACGTTGGCATCCACGGAAATGACCTCCTCCGCCAGACTTGTACCTGAAATAAAGAAGAACAGATACGTGAAAATCTTCTTCATCGTCTACACATTGTACGACTCGGTGATGAAGACAAACGTCTCTTACCCTGGGAGGTGGAAGGTCGGCTCCTCTCCACTATCACACTTCTGTGCGCATCTTTGTTCTTCCCTCTCCCAACATGGGAACTAGTGGAATCCTCACCACTGCCGGGGCCCTAAGACACACAATGACACGATCACCACCCTGGCACATCCCCAAAGATACATTCCAGAACATTACCTCCCCGGAACATCCCCGACCATCACCATCCCGACACATCCCTGATCATCACCATCCCAGAACCTCACCTCCCTGGGACATCCCCGACCATCACCATCCCCAACCATCACCATCCCGACACATCCCCGACCATCCCGACACATCCCCAACCATCACCATCCCGACACACCCCCGACCATCACCATCCCGACACACCCCCGACCATCACCATCCCGACACACCCCCGACCATCACCATCCCGACACACCCCCGACCATCACCATCCCGACACACCCCCGACCATCACCATCCCGACACACCCCCGACCATCACCATCCCGACACACCCCCGACCATCACCATCCCGACACACCCCCGACCATCACCATCCCGACACACCCCCGACCATCACCATCCCGACACACCCCCGACCATCACCATCCCGGCACATCCCCGACCATCACCATCCCGACACATCCCCGACCATCACCATCCCGACACATCCCCGACCATCACCATCCTGGCACAACCCCAAAGATACATTCCAGAACATCACCTCCCCGAACATCCCCATCCCGACACATCCCCGACCATCACCATCCTGGCACATCCCCAAAGATACATTCCAGAACATCACCTCCCCGGAACATCCCCGACCATCACCATCCCCAACCATCACCATCCCGACACATCCCCGACCATCACCATCCCGACACATCCCCGACCATCACCATCCCGACACATCCCCGACCATCACCATCCTGGCACATCCCCAAAGATACATTCCAGAACATCACCTCCCCGAAACATCCCCGACCATCACTATCCCCGACCATCACCATCCCGACACATCCCTGACCATCACCATCCCAGAACATCACCTCCCATCACCATCCCGACACATCCCCAAAGATACATTCCAGAACATCACCTCCCCGGAACATCCCCAACCTTCACCATCCCGACACATCCCCGACCATCACCATCCCGACACATCCCCGACCATCACCATCCGACACATCCCCGACCATCACCATCCCCGACCATCACCATCCCGGCACATCACCGACCATCACCAACACATCCCCAACCATCACCATCCCCGACACATCCCCGACCATCACCATCCCAGAACCTCACATCCCCAACCATCACCATCCCCGACACATCCCCGACCATCACCATCCCAGAACCTCACCTCCCTGGGACATCCCCAACCATCACCATCCTGGCTCATCCCCAAAGATACATTCCAGAACATCACCTCCCCGGAACATCACCGACCGTCACTATCCCCAACCATCACCATCCGACACATCCCCGACCATCATCATCCCCAACCATCACCATCCCGGCACATCCCCGACCATCACCATCCTGGCTCATCTCCAAAGATACATTCCAGAACATCACCTCCCCGAACATCCCCATCCTGGCTCATCTCCAAAGATACATTCCAGAACATCACCTCCCCGAACATCCCCATCCCGACACATCCCCGACCATCACCATCCCGACACATCCCCGACCATCACCATCCCGACACACCCCCGACCATCACTATCCCCAACCATCACCATCCCAGAACCTCACCTCCCTGGGACATCCCCGACCATCACCATCCTGGCACATCCCCAAAGATACATTCCAGAACATTACCTCCCCGAACATCCCCATTCCGACACATCCCCGACCATCACTATCCCAGAACATCACCTCCCCGACCATCACCATCCCAGAACCTCACCTCCCTGGGACATCCCCGACCATCACCATCCTGGCACATCCCCAAAGATACATTCCAGAACATCACCTCCCCGGAACATCCCCAACCATCACCATCCCGGCACACCCCCGACCATCACCATCCCGACCATCACCATCCCAGAACCTCACCTCCATGGGACATCCCCAAAGATACATTCCAGAACATCACATCCCCGACCATCACCATCCTGGCTCATCCCCAAAGATACATTCCAGAACATCACCTCCCCGACCATCACCATCCCGACACATCCCCGACCATCACCATCCCGACACATCCCCGACCATCACCATCCCCGACCATCACCATCCCCAACCATCACCATCCTGGCTCATCCCCAAAGATACATTCCAGAACATCACATCCCCGGGACATCCCCAAAAGATACATTCCAGAACATCACATCCCCGGGACATCCCCAAAAGATACATTCCAGAACATCACATCCCCGACCATCACCATCCCGGCACATCCCCAACCATCACCATTCCGGCACATCCCCGACCATCACCATCCCGGCACATCCCCGACCATCACCATCCCAGAACCTCACCTCCATGGCTCATCCCCAAAGATACATTCCAGAACATCACCTCCCCGAACATCCCCATCCCGACCATCACCATCCCGACACATCCCCGACCATCACCATCCCGACACATCCCCGACCATCACCATCCCCGACCATCACCATCCTGGCTCATCCCCAAAGATACATTCCAGAACATCACCTCCCCGACCATCACCATCCCGACACATCCCCGACCATCACTATCCCCAACCATCACAATCCCCAACCATCACCATCCTGGCTCATCCCCAAAGATACATTCCAGAACATCACATCCCCGGGACATCCCCAAAAGATACATTCCAGAACATCACATCCCCGGGACATCCCCAAAAGATACATTCCAGAACATCACATCCCCGGGACATCCCCAAAAGATACATTCCAGAACATCACATCCCCGACCATCACCATCCCGGCACATCCCCAACCATCACCATCCCAGAACCTCACATCCCCGACCATCACCATCCTGGCTCATCCCCAAAGATACATTCCAGAACATCACCTCCCCGACCATCACCATTCCGGCACATCCCCGACCATCACCATCCCGGCACATCCCCGACCATCACCATCCCAGAACCTCACCTCCATGGCTCATCCCCAAAGATACATTCCAGAACATCACCTCCCCGAACATCCCCATCCCGACCATCACCATCCCGACACATCCCCGACCATCACCATCCCGACACACCCCCGACCATCACCATCCCGACACACCCCCGACCATCACCATCCTGGCTCATCCCCAAAGATACATTCCAGAACATCACATCCCCGACCATCACCATCCCGGCACATCCCAGACCATCACCATCCCGGCACACCCCCGACCATCACCATCCCGGCACATCCCCAAAGATACATCCCAGAACCTCACCTCCCTGGCACATCCCAGAACCTCACCTCCCTGGCACATTCCCAACCATTGCCATCCAATGATAAATCCCAGAATCTCACCATCCCGGCACATCCCCAAACATCTAAAGATTTATTCCAGAACATCACCTCCCCAGCCATCACCATCCCAGAACCTCACCTCCCTGGCACATCCCAGAACCTCACCACCCCGGCACATCCCCAACTATCGCCATCCAATGATAAATCCCAGAATCTCACCACCCCGGCACATCCCCAACCATTGCCATCCAATGATAAATCCCAGAATCTCACCACCCCGGCACATCCCCAAACATCTAAAGATTTATTCCAGAACATCACCTCCCCAGCCATCACCATCCCAGAACCTCACCTCCCTGGCACATCCCCAACCATTGCCATCCAATGATAAATCCCAGAATCTCACCACCCCGGCACATTCCCAACCATTGCCATCTAATGATACATCCCAAAACCTCACCTCTCCAGTCAGCAGCTGGATGATTCGGAAGGTGAGATCCAGGATCTTCTGGTCGCTTTGCCTCTCCTGTTTCAGAGTCTGTGCTACAGATGCCGATACTGGACCTCCTGGGGCTGGTGGGTAGTTCCCGGGGATGACCGGCTCACCAGACTTTGTCATGACCGTACATTCCTAGACAAGAAGACACGACAATATGACCGATCGTTCCTCCGACCACCAGGGGGGGAGATTCTTACAATACAGTTGTGGGACACAAAATCAAAGTTACTTCCATCATACGTAAGAATGTCTACTCTACAGACACCCACGGAGCGCCACGGAGAACTATGGGAGCACCACGGGAGAACCACGGGAGCGCCACGGAGAACTATGGGAGCGCCACCGAGAACTATGGGAGCGCCACGGAGAACTACGGGAGCGCCACGGAGAACTATGGGAGCACCACGGGAGCACCACGGAGCGCCACAGAGAACTATGGGAGCGCCACGGAGAACTATGGGAGCGCCACGGGAGAACCACGGGAGCGCCACGGAGAACTATGGGAGCGCCACCGAGAACTATGGGAGCGCCACGGAGAACTACGGGAGCGCCACGGAGAACTATGGGAGCGCCACGGAGAACTATGGGAGCGCCACGGAGAACTACGGGAGCGCCACGGAGAACTACGGGAGCGCCACGGAGAACTACGGGAGAGCCACAGACAACTACGGGAGCGCCACAGACAACTACGGGAGCGCCATGGAGCAGTGGACACAACAAAGCAAATCCCATGCCCTTGTTGGCTTTAGAGCCGTGGTAACATTGGAATTCCAGATCCGTAGCTTTGGTCAGAATCCCGGCACGCCCTCAGAATCCCGACACGCCCTCAGACTCCCGGCACGCCCTCAGACTCCCGGCACGCCCTCAGACTCCCGGCACGCCCTCAGACTCCCGGCACGCCCTCAGAATCCCGACACGCCCTCAGACTCCCGACACGCCCTCAGACTCCCGACACGCCCTCAGACTCCCGACACGCCCTCAGAATCCCGGCACGCCCTCAGAATCCCGGCACGCCCTCAGACTCCCGGCACGCCCTCAGAATCCCGGCACGCCCTCAGAATCCCGAATCCCGACACGCCCTCAGAATCCCGAATCCTGACACGCCCTCAGAATCCCGGCACGCCCTCAGAATCCCGGCACGCCCTCAGAATCCCGACACGCCCTCAGACTCCCGGCACGCCCTCAGACTCCCGGCACGCCCTCAGAATCCCGGCACGCCCTCAGAATCCCGGCACGCCCTCAGAATCCCGACACGCCCTCAGAATCCCGGCACGCCCTCAGAATCCCGGCACGCCCTCAGAATCCCGGCACGCCCTCAGAATCCCGGCACGCCCTCAGAATCCCGGCACGCCCTCAGAATCCCGGCACGCCCTCAGAATCCCGACACGCCCTCAGAATCCCGGCACGCCCTCAGAATCCCGGCACGCCCTCAGAATCCCGGCACGCCCTCAGACTCCCGGCACGCCCTCAGAATCCCGGCACGCCCTCAGACTCCCGGCACGCCCTCAGACTCCCGGCATGCCCTCAGACTCCCGGCACGCCCTCAGACTCCCGGCACGCCCTCAGAATCCCGGCACGCCCTCAGAATCCCAGCTCTATCCTTCCACTGCGGACCTCAGGTAAGTCTTGTACCGTGTCCCCACCAATCCTCTCACCGTCCCAACATCCCGGGGGGGTCACACGTGTTGTATATAGAGGAAGGTTAGGTAGCGTGTGCATGTGTTGTCTATAGAGGACCCTAGAACCCCAGAACCCCTCACCTCTCCAGCCAGTTCCTGGTCATGTGACACTCCCAGAACCCTCACCTCTCCAGCCAGTTCCTGGTCACGTGACACTCCCAGAACCCTCACCTCTCCAGCCAGTTCCTGGTCACGTGACACTCCCAGAACCCTCACCAGCCAGTTCCTGGTCACGTGACACTCTCAGAACCCTCACCTCTCCGGCCGGTTCCTGGTCATGTGACACTCCCAGAACCCTCACCTCTCCAGCCAGTTCCTGGTCATGTGACACTCCCAGAACCCCTCACCTCTCCGGCCGGTTCCTGGTCATGTGACACTCCCAGAACCCTCACCTCTTCGGCCAGTTCCTGGTCATGTGACACTCCCAGAACCCTCACCTCTCCAGCCAGTTCCTGATCATGTGACACTCACAGAACCCTCACCTCTCCAGCCAGTTCCTGATCATGTGACACTCACAGAACCCTCACCTCTTCGGCCAGTTCCTGGTCATGTGACACTCCCAGAACCCTCACCTCTCCAGCCAGTTCCTGGTCATGTGACACTCCCAGAACCCTCACCTCTCCGGCCAGTTCCTGGTCATGTGACACTCCCAGAACCCTCACCTCTCCAGCCAGTTCCTGGTCATGCGACACTCCCAGAACCCCTCACCTCTCCGGCCAGTTCCTGGTCATGTGACACTCTCAGAACCCTCACCAGCCAGTTCCTGGTCATGTGACACTCTCAGAACCCTCACCTCTCCGGCCAGTTCCCGGTCATGTGACACTCCCAGAACCCTCACCTCTCCGGCCAGTTCCTGGTCATGTGACACTCCCAGAACCCTCACCTCTCCGGCCGGTTCCCGGTCATGTGACACTCCCAGAACCCCTCACCTCACCAGCCAGTTCCTGGTCATGTGACACTCCCAGAACCCTCACCTCTCCGGCCGGTTCCTGGTCATGTGACACTCCCAGAACCCTCACCTCTCCGGCCGGTTCCTGGTCATGTGACACTCCCAGAACCCCTCACCTCACCAGCCAGTTCCTGGTCATGTGACACTCCCAGAACCCTCACCTCTCCGGCCGGTTCCTGGTCACGTGACACTCCCAGAACCCTCACCTCTCCAGCCAGTTCCTGGTCACGTGACACTCCCAGAACCCTCACCAGCCAGTTCCTGGTCACGTGACACTCTCAGAACCCTCACCTCTCCGGCCGGTTCCTGGTCATGTGACACTCCCAGAACCCTCACCTCTCCAGCCAGTTCCTGGTCATGTGACACTCCCAGAACCCCTCACCTCTCCGGCCGGTTCCTGGTCATGTGACACTCCCAGAACCCTCACCTCTTCGGCCAGTTCCTGGTCATGTGACACTCCCAGAACCCTCACCTCTCCAGCCAGTTCCTGATCATGTGACACTCACAGAACCCTCACCTCTCCAGCCAGTTCCTGATCATGTGACACTCACAGAACCCTCACCTCTTCGGCCAGTTCCTGGTCATGTGACACTCCCAGAACCCTCACCTCTCCAGCCAGTTCCTGGTCATGTGACACTCCCAGAACCCTCACCTCTCCGGCCAGTTCCTGGTCATGTGACACTCCCAGAACCCTCACCTCTCCAGCCAGTTCCTGGTCATGCGACACTCCCAGAACCCCTCACCTCTCCGGCCAGTTCCTGGTCATGTGACACTCTCAGAACCCTCACCAGCCAGTTCCTGGTCATGTGACACTCTCAGAACCCTCACCTCTCCGGCCAGTTCCCGGTCATGTGACACTCCCAGAACCCTCACCTCTCCGGCCAGTTCCTGGTCATGTGACACTCCCAGAACCCTCACCTCTCCGGCCGGTTCCCGGTCATGTGACACTCCCAGAACCCCTCACCTCACCAGCCAGTTCCTGGTCATGTGACACTCCCAGAACCCTCACCTCTCCGGCCGGTTCCTGGTCATGTGACACTCCCAGAACCCTCACCTCTCCGGCCGGTTCCTGGTCATGTGACACTCCCAGAACCCCTCACCTCACCAGCCAGTTCCTGGTCATGTGACACTCCCAGAACCCTCACCTCTCCGGCCGGTTCCTGGTCATGTGACACTCCCAGAACCCCTCACCTCGCCGGCCAGTTCCTGGTCATGTGACACTCCCAGAACCCTCACCTCTCCGGCCAGGACAGAAATGATCTCCATGGTGAGGTTCAGAATCTTCTCCGACATCTCCTTCCTCTCCTTGGCAGTTCTGGCTTTGGGTTTCATTCCAGCCTTGCGTAGTTGGGAACGTTCCGCCGATCGTCTTGTTTTTTTACTGACCTTCAAATGAGAGAAAGTAAATCCGGCCAATCAGAACACAGAACAGAGAATTCCTACATCGAGATGGAAGACTTCCTGCTCTAAGGCCTCGCCTCCCGCTACATCAACACTGGCCAATGGAAGATCCCAACCTCCACCCAACGGAAGATCCCGACCTCCACCCAATGGAAGATCCCAACCTCCACCCAATGGAAGATCCCAACCTCCACCCAATGGAAGATCCCGACCTCCACCCAATGGAAGATCCCGACCTCCACCCAATGGAAGATCCCAACCTCCACCCAATGGAAGATCCCAACCTCCACCCAATGGAAGATCCCAACCTCCACCCAATGGAAGATCCCAACCTCCACCCAATGGAAGATCCCGACCTCCACCCAATGGAAGATCCCGACCTCCACCCAATGGAAGATCCCGACCTCCACCCAATGGAAGATCCCGACCTCCACCCAATGGAAGATCCCGACCTCCACCCAATGGAAGAACCCGACCTCCACCCAATGGAAGAACCCGACCTCCACCCAATGGAAGAACCCGACCTCCACCCAATGGAAGAACCCGACCTCCACCCAATGGAAGAACCCGACCTCCACCCAATGGAAGAACCCGACCTCCACCCAATGGAAGAACCCGACCTCCACCCAATGGAAGATCCCGACCTCCACCCAATGGAAGATCCCGACCTCCACCCAATGGAAGATCCCGACCTCCACCCAATGGAAGATCCCGACCTCCACCCAATGGAAGATCCCAACCTCCACCCAATGGAAGATCCCGACCTCCACCCAATGGAAGATCCCGACCTCCACCCAATGGAAGATCCCGACCTCCACCCAATGGAAGATCCCGACCTCCACCCAATGGAAGATCCCAACCTCCACCCAATGGAAGATCCCAACCTCCACCCAATGGAAGAACCCAACCTCCACCCAATGGAAGAACCCAACCTCCACCCAATGGAAGATCCCGACCTCCACCCAATGGAAGATCCCGACCTCCACCCAATGGAAGAACCCAACCTCCACCCAATGGAAGATCCCGCACAAAGCTCCGACCTCCACCCAATGGAAGCTTCCCAGAAGAACACAGCAAAAAGGAGGACCAAGTTCCAGTCAATACGTCTTAACCCCCTGAAATCTGGTGCAGGGTATGAAGGGGCCCCAATATAACCCCCTGGAATAAGGTGCAGGGTATGAAGGGGCCCCAATACAACCCCCTGGAATAAGGTGCAGGGTATGAAGGGGCCCCAATATAACCCCCTGGAATAAGGTGCAGGGTATGAAGGGGCCCCAATATAACCCCCTGGAATAAGGTGCAGGGTATGAAGGGGCCCCAATATAACCCCCTGGAATAAGGTGGAGGGTATGAAGGGGCCCCAATACAACCCCCTGGAATAAGGTGCAGGGTATGAAGGGGCCCCAATATAACCCCCTGGAATAAGGTGCAGGGTATGAAGGGGCCCCAATATAACCCCCTGGAATAAGGTGGAGGGTATGAAGGGGCCCCAATACAACCCCCTGGAATAAGGTGCAGGGTATGAAGGGGCCCCAATATAACCCCCTGGAATAAGGTGGAGGGTATGAAGGGGCCCCAATACAACCCCCTGGAATAAGGTGCAGGGTATGGAGGGGCCCCAATACAACCCCCTGGAATAAGGTGCAGGGTATGAAGGGGCCCCAATACAACCCCCTGGAATAAGGTGCAGGGTATGGAGGGGCCCCAATACAACCCCCTGGAATAAGGTGCAGGGTATGAAGGGGCCCCAATATAACCCCCTGGAATAAGGTGCAGGGTATGAAGGGGCCCCAATGACTTGATCTCTTAGCCCGGCTCCTGCACACGATTGGCTGGAGGGCCCCTCTACAATCACACCACCCACCAATCCGTAAAGAGACTTACCGGTCCATCTGGAAGAAGTCCGGGGCCGACACCAGCCAGGCCCAGCGCTCCGCACGGGAGGGAGGTAGGTGTTTCTCCACCATAATCTTGTCCCTGAGATGTGTTCAGCACGATGGAGAGCGGGTGAGTTCTCTTACGCGGTGCGTTTGCCTTGCGTCCGCGGCGGGACGCGTTGGGGAAGATCGATGGAACTTTCTTCAATATATTCTGCAGCCCACTCGCCTCAAAGGCGTCCCCCGGGAAGAATCCGATCCCGTCTGCAAGTCCCTCAGCCATGATGTCACCGGGTGGGCGGATCACTGCTCCTCTGTCATCATCCAATGGCGGCCACCCTGCAGGGAAAACATCCAGAATTATCCAGAGGAACTCCAACGGGGCCTACCCCTAGCTCCTCCCCTCATCCAATCACCATCCAAGACCTGACCAATGGAGAAGATCAGAGTGCACGGGCCGTATATATCTCTATCCACCAATACAGAGCACAGGGTGTACACCCAGACCCTCAGGAGGCGGGGCTCTGACCTCACCGGGATGGGAAGGGTCTTCCCAAATGCCCCCCCCAGTATTCCCCCTATAATCCCACCCCCTACCTATAATCCCACCCCCTACCTATAATCCCACCCCCTACCTATAATCCCACCCCCAATATTCCCACCCCCTATAATCCCACCCCCTACCTATAACCCCACCCCCCCCCAATATTCCCACCCCCTATAATCCCACCCCTACCTATAATCCCACCCCTACCTATAACCCCACCCCCAATATTCCCACCCCCTATAATCCCACCCCTACCTATAATCCCACCCCCTCCCTATAATCCCACCCCCTACCTATAACCCCACCCCCTACCTATAACCCCACCCCCCCAATATTCCCACCCCCTATAATCCCACCCCTACCTATAATCCCACCCCTACCTATAACCCCACCCCCAATATTCCCACCCCCTATAATCCCACCCCTCCCTATAACCCCACCCCCAACCTATAACCCCACCCCAATATTCCCACCCCCTACCTATAATCCCACCCCTACCTATAATCCCACCCCCTACCTATAACCCCACCCCCCCAATATTCCCCCTATAACCCCACCCCCTACCTATAATCCCACCCCCAATATTCCCACCCCCTACCTATAACCCCACCCCAACCTATAATCCCACCCCCAATATTCCCACCCCCTACCTATAATCCCACCCCAACCTATAATCCCACCCCCTACCTATAACCCCACCCCCTACCTATAATCCCACCCCCAATATTCCCACCCCCTATAATCCCACCCCCTACCTATAACCCCACCCCCAATATTCCCACCCCCTATAATCCCACCCCTACCTATAATCCCACCCCCTCCCTATAATCCCACCCCCTACCTATAATCCCACCCCCTACCTATAACCCCACCCCCAACCTATAACCCCAACCCCAATATTCACACCCCCTACCTATAATCCCACCCCTACCTATAATCCCACCCCCTACCTATAACCCCACCCCCAATATTCACACCCCCTACCTATAATCCCACCCCCAACCTATAACCCCACCCCCTACCTATAACCCCACCCCCCCAATATTCCCCCTATAACCCCACCCCCTACCTATAATCCCACCCCTACCTATAATCCCACCCCCAACCTATAATCCCACCCCTACCTATACCCCCCCCCCCCCCAATATTCCCCCTATAACCCCACCCCCTACCTATAATCCCACCCCTACCTATAACCCCACCCCCCCAGTATTCCCCCTATAATCCCACCCCTACCTATAACCCCACCCCTACCTATAATCCCACCCCCTACCTATAACCCCTACCTATAATCCCACCCCTACCTATAACCCCTACCTATAATCCCACCCCTACCTATAACCCCACCCCCCCCAGTATTCCCCCTATAATCCCACCCCTACCTATAACCCCACCCCTACCTATAATCCCACCCCCTACCTATAACCCCTACCTATAATCCCACCCCTACCTATAACCCCACCCCCCCAGTATTCCCCCTATAACCCCACCCCTACCTATAATCCCACCCCCTACCTATAACCCCTACCTATAATCCCACCCCCAACCTATAACCCCACCCCCTACCTATAACCCCACCCCCAATATTCCCACCCCCTACCTATAATCCCACCCCCAATATTCCCACCCCCTACCTATAACCCCACCCCCAGTATTCCCCCTATAATCCCACCCCTACCTATAATCCCACCCCCAATATTCCCACCCCTACCTATAATCCCACCCCCTACCTATAATCCCACCCCCAATATTCCCACCCCTACCTATAATCCCACCCCTACCTATAATCCCACCCCTACCTATAATCCCACCCCCTACCTATAATCCCACCCCCTACCTATAATCCCACCCCCAATATTCCCACCCCCTACCTATAATCCCACCCCCAATATTCCCACCCCCTTCCCTCACAACAATCCCAAATCCATCCCCAATATTCAAAATAATTCCTCATCAACCCCCTGCAGAGTATTACACCCGATAATAAGATCTCCCCTGCAGAGTATTACACCCGATAATAAGATCTCCCCTGCAGAGTATTACACCCGATAATAAGATCTCCCCTGCAGAGTATTACACCCGATAATAAGATCTCCTCTGCAGAGTATTACACCCGATAATAAGATCTCCTCTGCAGAGTATTACACCCGATAATAAGATCTCCTCTGCAGAGTATTACACCCGATAATAAGATCTCCTCTGCAGAGTATTACACCCGATAATAAGATCTCCCCTGCAGAGTATTACACCCGATAATAAGGTCTCCCCTGCAGAGTATTACACCCGATAATAAGATCTCCCCTGCAGAGTATTACACCCGATAATAAGATCCGATCTCCCCTGCAGAGTATTACACCCGATAATAAGATCTCCCCTGCAGAGTATTACACCCGATAATAAGATCTCCTCTGCAGAGTATTACACCCGATAATAAGATCTCCTCTGCAGAGTATTACACCCGATAATAAGATCTCCCCTGCAGAGTATTACACCCGATAATAAGATCTCCTCTGCAGAGTATTACACCCGATAATAAGATCTCCTCTGCAGAGTATTACACCCGATAATAAGATCTCCTCTGCAGAGTATTACACCCGATAATAAGATCTCCTCTGCAGAGTATTACACCCGATAATAAGATCTCCCCTGCAGAGTATTACACCCGATAATAAGGTCTCCCCTGCAGAGTATTACACCCGATAATAAGATCTCCTCTGCAGAGTATTACACCCGATAATAAGATCTCCCCTGCAGAGTATTACACCCGATAATAAGATCTCCCCTGCAGAGTATTACACCCGATAATAAGATCTCCTCTGCAGAGTATTACACCCGATAATAAGATCCGATCTCCCCTGCAGAGTATTACACCCGATAATAAGATCTCCCCTGCAGAGTATTACACCCGATAATAAGATCTCCTCTGCAGAGTATTACACCCGATAATAAGATCCGATCTCCTCTGCAGAGTATTACACCCGATAATAAGATCTCCCCTGCAGAGTATTACACCCGATAATAAGATCTCCTCTGCAGAGTATTACACCCGATAATAAGATCTCCTCTGCAGAGTATTACACCCGATAATAAGATCTCCCCTGCAGAGTATTACACCCGATAATAAGATCTCCCCTGCAGAGTATTACACCCGATAATAAGATCTCCCCTGCAGAGTATTACACCCGATAATAAGATCTCCTCTGCAGAGTATTACACCCGATAATAAGATCTCCCCTGCAGAGTATTACACCCGATAATAAGATCTCCCCTGCAGAGTATTACACCCGATAATAAGATCTCCTCTGCAGAGTATTACACCCGATAATAAGATCTCCTCTGCAGAGTATTACACCCGATAATAAGATCTCCTCTGCAGAGTATTACACCCGATAATAAGATCCGATCTCCTCTGCAGAGTATTACACCCGATAATAAGATCCGATCTCCTCTGCAGAGTATTACACCCGATAATAAGATCTCCCCTGCAGAGTATTACACCCGATAATAAGATCCGATCTCCTCTGCAGAGTATTACACCCGATAATAAGATCTCCCCTGCAGAGTATTACACCCGATAATAAGATCTCCCCTGCAGAGTATTACACCCGATAATAAGATCTCCTCTGCAGAGTATTACACCCGATAATAAGATCTCCCCTGCAGAGTATTACACCCGATAATAAGATCTCCCCTGCAGAGTATTACACCCGATAATAAGATCTCCCCTGCAGAGTATTACACCCGATAATAAGATCCGATCTCCTCTGCAGAGTATTACACCCGATAATAAGATCTCCCCTGCAGAGTATTACACCCGATAATAAGATCTCCCCTGCAGAGTATTACACCCGATAATAAGATCTCCCCTGCAGAGTATTACACCCGATAATAAGATCTCCTCTGCAGAGTATTACACCCGATAATAAGATCTCCTCTGCAGAGTATTACACCCGATAATAAGATCTCCTCTGCAGAGTATTACACCCGATAATAAGATCTCCTCTGCAGAGTATTACACCCGATAATAAGATCTCCTCTGCAGAGTATTACACCCGATAATAAGATCTCCCCTGCAGAGTATTACACCCGATAATAAGATCTCCCCTGCAGAGTATTACACCCGATAATAAGATCCGATCTCCCCTGCAGAGTATTACACCCAATAATAAGATCTCCCCTGCAGAGTATTACACCCGATAATAAGATCCGATCTCCTCTGCAGAGTATTACACCCGATAATAAGATCTCCCCTGCAGAGTATTACACCCGATAATAAGATCTCCCCTGCAGAGTATTACACCCGATAATAAGATCCGATCTCCTCTGCAGAGTATTACACCCGATAATAAGATCTCCTCTGCAGAGTATTACACCCGATAATAAGATCCGATCTTCCCTGCAGAGTATTACACCCGATAATAAGATCTCCTCTGCAGAGTATTACACCCGATAATAAGATCTCCTCTGCAGAGTATTACACCCAATAATAAGATCCGATCTCCTCTGCAGAGTATTACACCCAATAATAAGATCTCCCCTGCAGAGTATTACACCCGATAATAAGATCCGATCTCCTCTGCAGAGTATTACACCCGATAATAAGATCTCCCCTGCAGAGTATTACACCCGATAATAAGATCCGATCTCCTCTGCAGAGTATTACACCCGATAATAAGATCTCCCCTGCAGAGTATTACACCCGATAATAAGATCTCCCCTGCAGAGTATTACACCCGATAATAAGATCTCCCCTGCAGAGTATTACACCCGATAATAAGATCTCCCCTGCAGAGTATTACACCCGATAATAAGATCTCCCCTGCAGAGTATTACACCCGATAATAAGATCTCCTCTGCAGAGTATTACACCCGATAATAAGATCTCCTCTGCAGAGTATTACACCCGATAATAAGATCCGATCTCCTCTGCAGAGTATTACACCCGATAATAAGATCTCCCCTGCAGAGTATTACACCCGATAATAAGATCTGCCCTGCAGAGTATTACACCCGATAAGATCTCCTCTGCAGAGTATTACACCCGATAATAAGATCTCCCCTGCAGAGTATTACACCCAATAATAAGATCTCCCCTGCAGAGTATTACACCCGATAATAAGATCTCCTCTGCAGAGTATTACACCCGATAATAAGATCCGATCTCCTCTGCAGAGTATTACACCCGATAATAAGATCTCCTCTGCAGAGTATTACACCCGATAATAAGATCTCCCCTGCAGAGTATTACACCCGATAACAAGATCTCCTCTGCAGAGTATTACACCCGATAATAAGATCTCCTCTGCAGAGTATTACACCCGATAATAAGATCTCCTCTGCAGAGTATTACACCCGATAATAAGATCCGATCTCCTCTGCAGAGTATTACACCCGATAATAAGATCTCCTCTGCAGAGTATTACACCCGATAATAAGATCCGATCTCCTCTGCAGAGTATTACACCCGATAATAAGATCCGATCTCCCCTGCAGAGTATTACACCCGATAACAAGATCTCCTCTGCAGAGTATTACACCCGATAATAAGATCTCCCCTGCAGAGTATTACACCCGATAATAAGATCGGATCTCCCCTGCAGAGTATTACACCCGATAATAAGATCTCCCCTGCAGAGTATTACACCCGATAATAAGATCTCCCCTGCAGAGTATTACACCCGATAATAAGATCTCCCCTGCAGAGTATTACACCCGATAATAAGATCTCCTCTGCAGAGTATTACACCCGATAATAAGATCCGATCTCCCCTGCAGAGTATTACACCCGATAATAAGATCCGATCTCCCCTGCAGAGTATTACACCCGATAATAAGATCTCCTCTGCAGAGTATTACACCCGATAATAAGATCTCCCCTGCAGAGTATTACACCCAATAATAAGATCGGATCTCCCCTGCAGAGTATTACACCCGATAATAAGATCTCCCCTGCAGAGTATTACACCCGATAATAAGATCTCCCCTGCAGAGTATTACACCCGATAATAAGATCTCCTCTGCAGAGTATTACACCCGATAATAAGATCTCCCCTGCAGAGTATTACACCCGATAATAAGATCTCCCCTGCAGAGTATTACACCCGATAATAAGATCTCCCCTGCAGAGTATTACACCCGATAATAAGATCTCCCCTGCAGAGTATTACACCCGATAATAAGATCTCCCCTGCAGAGTATTACACCCGATAATAAGATCTCCCCTGCAGAGTATTACACCCGATAATAAGATCTCCCCTGCAGAGTATTACACCCGATAATAAGATCCGATCTCCTCTGCAGAGTATTACACCCAATAATAAGATCTCCCCTGCAGAGTATTACACCCGATAATAAGATCTCCCCTGCAGAGTATTACACCCGATAATAAGATCTCCTCTGCAGAGTATTACACCCGATAATAAGATCCGATCTCCTCTGCAGAGTATTACACCCGATAATAAGATCTCCTCTGCAGAGTATTACACCCGATAATAAGATCTCCCCTGCAGAGTATTACACCCGATAATAAGATCTCCTCTGCAGAGTATTACACCCGATAATAAGATCCGATCTCCTCTGCAGAGTATTACACCCGATAATAAGATCTCCCCTGCAGAGTATTACACCCGATAATAAGATCTCCTCTGCAGAGTATTACACCCGATAATAAGATCTCCTCTGCAGAGTATTACACCCGATAATAAGATCTCCTCTGCAGAGTATTACACCCGATAATAAGATCTCCTCTGCAGAGTATTACACCCGATAATAAGATCGGATCTCCTCTGCAGAGTATTACACCCGATAATAAGATCCGATCTCCCCTGCAGAGTATTACACCCGATAATAAGATCCGATCTCCCCTGCAGAGTATTACACCCGATAATAAGATCTCCTCTGCAGAGTATTACACCCGATAATAAGATCCGATCTCCTCTGCAGAGTATTACACCCAATAATAAGATCTCCCCTGCAGAGTATTACACCCGATAATAAGATCTCCTCTGCAGAGTATTACACCCGATAATAAGATCTCCCCTGCAGAGTATTACACCCGATAATAAGATCTCCTCTGCAGAGTATTACACCCGATAATAAGATCTCCCCTGCAGAGTATTACACCCGATAATAAGATCCGATCTCCTCTGCAGAGTATTACACCCAATAATAAGATCTCCCCTGCAGAGTATTACACCCGATAATAAGATCCGATCTCCCCTGCAGAGTATTACACCCGATAATAAGATCCGATCTCCTCTGCAGAGTATTACACCCGATAATAAGATCCGATCTCCCCTGCAGAGTATTACACCCGATAATAAGATCTCCTCTGCAGAGTATTACACCCGATAATAAGATCTCCTCTGCAGAGTATTACACCCGATAATAAGATCTCCTCTGCACAGTATTACACCCGATAATAAGATCTCCTCTGCAGAGTATTACACCCGATAATAAGATCCGATCTCCCCTGCAGAGTATTACACCCGATAATAAGATCTCCCCTGCAGAGTATTACACCCGATAATAAGATCTCCCCTGCAGAGTATTACACCCGATAATAAGATCTCCCCTGCAGAGTATTACACCCGATAATAAGATCTCCTCTGCAGAGTATTACACCCGATAATAAGATCTCCCCTGCAGAGTATTACACCCGATAATAAGATCTCCCCTGCAGAGTATTACACCCGATAATAAGATCTCCTCTGCAGAGTATTACACCCGATAATAAGATCTCCCCTGCAGAGTATTACACCCGATAATAAGATCTCCCCTGCAGAGTATTACACCCGATAATAAGATCTCCCCTGCAGAGTATTACACCCGATAATAAGATCTCCCCTGCAGAGTATTACACCCGATAAGATCTCCCCTGCAGAGTATTACACCCGATAATAAGATCTCCTCTGCAGAGTATTACACCCGATAATAAGATCCGATCTCCCCTGCAGAGTATTACACCTGATAATAAGATCCGATCTCCCCTGCAGAGTATTACACCCGATAATAAGATCCGATCTCCCCTGCAGAGTATTACACCCGATAATAAGATCTCCCCTGCAGAGTATTACACCCGATAATAAGATCTCCTCTGCAGAGTATTACACCCGATAATAAGATCTCCTCTGCAGAGTATTACACCCGATAATAAGATCTCCCCTGCAGAGTATTACACCCGATAATAAGATCCGATCTCCTCTGCAGAGTATTACACCCGATAATAAGATCTCCCCTGCAGAGTATTACACCCGATAATAAGATCTCCTCTGCAGAGTATTACACCCAATAATAAGATCTCCCCTGCAGAGTATTACACCCGATAATAAGATCTCCTCTGCAGAGTATTACACCCGATAATAAGATCTCCTCTGCAGAGTATTACACCCGATAATAAGATCTCCTCTGCAGAGTATTACACCCGATAATAAGATCTCCTCTGCAGAGTATTACACCCGATAATAAGATCCGATCTCCTCTGCAGAGTATTACACCCGATAATAAGATCTCCTCTGCAGAGTATTACACCCGATAATAAGATCCGATCTCCCCTGCAGAGTATTACACCCGATAACAAGATCTCCTCTGCAGAGTATTACACCCGATAATAAGATCTCCTCTGCAGAGTATTACACCCGATAATAAGATCCGATCTCCTCTGCAGAGTATTACACCCGATAATAAGATCCGATCTCCCCTGCAGAGTATTACACCCGATAACAAGATCTCCTCTGCAGAGTATTACACCCGATAATAAGATCGGATCTCCCCTGCAGAGTATTACACCCGATAATAAGATCTCCTCTGCAGAGTATTACACCCGATAATAAGATCTCCCCTGCAGAGTATTACACCCAATAATAAGATCCGATCTCCCCTGCAGAGTATTACACCCGATAATAAGATCTCCTCTGCAGAGTATTACACCCGATAATAAGATCCGATCTCCCCTGCAGAGTATTACACCCGATAATAAGATCTCCTCTGCAGAGTATTACACCCGATAATAAGATCTCCCCTGCAGAGTATTACACCCGATAACAAGATCTCCTCTGCAGAGTATTACACCCGATAATAAGATCGGATCTCCCCTGCAGAGTATTACACCCGATAATAAGATCCGATCTCCTCTGCAGAGTATTACACCCGATAATAAGATCTCCTCTGCAGAGTATTACACCCGATAATAAGATCTCCCCTGCAGAGTATTACACCCGATAATAAGATCTCCCCTGCAGAGTATTACACCCGATAATAAGATCTCCCCTGCAGAGTATTACACCCGATAATAAGATCTCCCCTGCAGAGTATTACACCCGATAATAAGATCTCCTCTGCAGAGTATTACACCCAATAATAAGATCTCCTCTGCAGAGTATTACACCCGATAATAAGATCTCCCCTGCAGAGTATTACACCCGATAATAAGATCTCCTCTGCAGAGTATTACACCCGATAATAAGATCTCCCCTGCAGAGTATTACACCCGATAATAAGATCTCCTCTGCAGAGTATTACACCCGATAATAAGATCTCCCCTGCAGAGTATTACACCCGATAATAAGATCCGATCTCCTCTGCAGAGTATTACACCCGATAATAAGATCTCCCCTGCAGAGTATTACACCCGATAATAAGATCTCCCCTGCAGAGTATTACACCCGATAATAAGATCCGATCTCCTCTGCAGAGTATTACACCCAATAATAAGATCTCCCCTGCAGAGTATTACACCCGATAATAAGATCCGATCTCCTCTGCAGAGTATTACACCCGATAATAAGATCCGATCTCCTCTGCAGAGTATTACACCCGATAATAAGATCTCCTCTGCAGAGTATTACACCCGATAATAAGATCTCCTCTGCAGAGTATTACACCCGATAATAAGATCCGATCTCCTCTGCAGAGTATTACACCCGATAATAAGATCTCCTCTGCAGAGTATTACACCCGATAATAAGATCTCCCCTGCAGAGTATTACACCCGATAATAAGATCTCCCCTGCAGAGTATTACACCCGATAATAAGATCTCCTCTGCAGAGTATTACACCCGATAATAAGATCTCCCCTGCAGAGTATTACACCCGATAATAAGATCTCCTCTGCAGAGTATTACACCCGATAATAAGATCTCCCCTGCAGAGTATTACACCCGATAATAAGATCTCCCCTGCAGAGTATTACACCCGATAATAAGATCTCCTCTGCAGAGTATTACACCCGATAATAAGATCTCCCCTGCAGAGTATTACACCCGATAATAAGATCTCCCCTGCAGAGTATTACACCCGATAATAAGATCTCCCCTGCAGAGTATTACACCCGATAATAAGATCTCCCCTGCAGAGTATTACACCCGATAATAAGATCCGATCTCCTCTGCAGAGTATTACACCCGATAATAAGATCTCCCCTGCAGAGTATTACACCCGATAATAAGATCTCCTCTGCAGAGTATTACACCCGATAATAAGATCGATCTCCCTGCAGAGTATTACACCTGATAATAAGATCCGATCTCCCCTGCAGAGTATTACACCCGATAATAAGATCCGATCTCCCCTGCAGAGTATTACACCCGATAATAAGATCTCCCCTGCAGAGTATTACACCCGATAATAAGATCTCCTCTGCAGAGTATTACACCCGATAATAAGATCTCCTCTGCAGAGTATTACACCCGATAATAAGATCTCCCCTGCAGAGTATTACACCCGATAAGATCTCCTCTGCAGAGTATTACACCCGATAATAAGATCTCCCCTGCAGAGTATTACACCCGATAATAAGATCTCCTCTGCAGAGTATTACACCCGATAATAAGATCTCCCCTGCAGAGTATTACACCCGATAATAAGATCTCCTCTGCAGAGTATTACACCCGATAATAAGATCTCCTCTGCAGAGTATTACACCCGATAATAAGATCTCCTCTGCAGAGTATTACACCCGATAATAAGATCTCCTCTGCAGAGTATTACACCCGATAATAAGATCGATCTCCTCTGCAGAGTATTACACCCGATAATAAGATCTCCTCTGCAGAGTATTACACCCGATAATAAGATCCGATCTCCCCTGCAGAGTATTACACCCGATAATAAGATCTCCTCTGCAGAGTATTACACCCGATAATAAGATCTCCCCTGCAGAGTATTACACCCGATAATAAGATCTCCCCTGCAGAGTATTACACCCGATAATAAGATCTCCCCTGCAGAGTATTACACCCGATAACAAGATCTCCTCTGCAGAGTATTACACCCGATAATAAGATCTCCTCTGCAGAGTATTACACCCGATAATAAGATACGATCTCCTCTGCAGAGTATTACACCCGATAATAAGATCCGATCTCCCCTGCAGAGTATTACACCCGATAACAAGATCTCCTCTGCAGAGTATTACACCCGATAATAAGATCTCCCCTGCAGAGTATTACACCCGATAATAAGATCTCCTCTGCAGAGTATTACACCCGATAATAAGATCTTATTATCGGGTGTAATACCCTGCAGAGTATTACACCCGATAATAAGATCCGATCTCCCCTGCAGAGTATTACACCCGATAATAAGATCTCCCCTGCAGAGTATTACACCCAATAATAAGATCCGATCTCCCCTGCAGAGTATTACACCCGATAATAAGATCTCCTCTGCAGAGTATTACACCCGATAATAAGATCTCCCCTGCAGAGTATTACACCCGATAACAAGATCTCCTCTGCAGAGTATTACACCCGATAATAAGATCGATCTCCCCTGCAGAGTATTACACCCGATAATAAGATTCGATCTCCTCTGCAGAGTATTACACCCGATAATAAGATCTCCTCTGCAGAGTATTACACCCGATAATAAGATCTCCCCTGCAGAGTATTACACCCGATAATAAGATCTCCCCTGCAGAGTATTACACCCGATAATAAGATCTCCCCTGCAGAGTATTACACCCGATAATAAGATCTCCCCTGCAGAGTATTACACCCGATAATAAGATCTCCTCTGCAGAGTATTACACCCAATAATAAGATCTCCTCTGCAGAGTATTACACCCGATAATAAGATCTCCCCTGCAGAGTATTACACCCGATAATAAGATCTCCTCTGCAGAGTATTACACCCGATAATAAGATCTCCCCTGCAGAGTATTACACCCGATAATAAGATCTCCTCTGCAGAGTATTACACCCGATAATAAGATCTCCCCTGCAGAGTATTACACCCGATAATAAGATCCGATCTCCTCTGCAGAGTATTACACCCGATAATAAGATCCGATCTCCTCTGCAGAGTATTACACTCGATAATAAGATCCGATCTCCCCTGCAGAGTATTACACCCGATAACAAGATCTCCTCTGCAGAGTATTACACCCGATAATAAGATCGGATCTCCCCTGCAGAGTATTACACCCGATAATAAGATCTCCTCTGCAGAGTATTACACCCGATAATAAGATCTCCCCTGCAGAGTATTACACCCGATAATAAGATCCGATCTCCCCTGCAGAGTATTACACCCGATAATAAGATCTCCCCTGCAGAGTATTACACCCGATAATAAGATCCGATCTCCCCTGCAGAGTATTACACCCGATAATAAGATCCGATCTCCCCTGCAGAGTATTACACCCGATAATAAGATCTCCCCTGCAGAGTATTACACCCGATAATAAGATCTCCCCTGCAGAGTATTACACCCAATAATAAGATCCGATCTCCCCTGCAGAGTATTACACCCGATAATAAGATCTCCCCTGCAGAGTATTACACCCGATAATAAGATCTCCCCTGCAGAGTATTACACCCGATAACAGGATCTCCCCTGCAGAGTATTACACCCGATAACAAGATCTCCTCTGCAGAGTATTACACCCAATAATAAGATCCGATCTCCTCTGCAGAGTATTACACCCGATTATAAGATCTCCCCTGCAGAGTATTACACCCGATAATAAGATCTCCTCTGCAGAGTATTACACCCGATAATAAGATCTCCTCTGCAGAGTATTACACCCGATAATAAGATCTCCCCTGCAGAGTATTACACCCGATAATAAGATCTCCCCTGCAGAGTATTACACCCGATAATAAGATCTCCTCTGCAGAGTATTACACCCGATAATAAGATCTCCCCTGCAGAGTATTACACCCGATAATAAGATCCGATCTCCCCTGCAGAGTATTACACCCGATAATAAGATCTCCCCTGCAGAGTATTACACCCGATAATAAGATCCGATCTCCTCTGCAGAGTATTACACCCGATTATAAGATCTCCCCTGCAGAGTATTACACCCGATAATAAGATCTCCTCTGCAGAGTATTACACCCGATAATAAGATCTCCCCTGCAGAGTATTACACCCGATAATAAGATCCGATCTCCTCTGCAGAGTATTACACCCAATAATAAGATCTCCCCTGCAGAGTATTACACCCGATAATAAGATCCGATCTCCTCTGCAGAGTATTACACCCAATAATAAGATCTCCTCTGCAGAGTATTACACCCAATAATAAGATCTCCCCTGCAGAGTATTACACCCGATAATAAGATCCGATCTCCTCTGCAGAGTATTACACCCAATAATAAGATCTCCCCTGCAGAGTATTACACCCGATAATAAGATCCGATCTCCTCTGCAGAGTATTACACCCAATAATAAGATCTCCCCTGCAGAGTATTACACCCGATAATAAGATCCGATCTCCTCTGCAGAGTATTACACCCAATAATAAGATCTCCTCTGCAGAGTATTACACCCGATAATAAGATCTCCCCTGCAGAGTATTACACCCGATAATAAGATCTCCTCTGCAGAGTATTACACCCAATAATAAGATCCGATCTGCAGAGTATTACACCCGATAATAAGATCTCCCCTGCAGAGTATTACACCCGATAATAAGATCCGATCTCCTCTGCAGAGTATTACACCCAATAATAAGATCTCCCCTGCAGAGTATTACACCCGATAATAAGATCCGATCTCCTCTGCAGAGTATTACACCCGATAATAAGATCTCCTCTGCAGAGTATTACACCCGATAATAAGATCTCCCCTGCAGAGTATTACACCCGATAATAAGATCTCCCCTGCAGAGTATTACACCCGATAATAAGATCTCCCCTGCAGAGTATTACACCCAATAATAAGATCTCCCCTGCAGAGTATTACACCCGATAATAAGATCCGATCTCCCCTGCAGAGTATTACACCCAATAATAAGATCCGATCTCCCCTGCAGAGTATTACACCCGATAATAAGATCCGATCTCCTCTGCAGAGTATTACACCCGATAATAAGATCCGATCTCCCCTGCAGAGTATTACACCCGATAATAAGATCCGATCTCCTCTGCAGAGTATTACACCCGATAATAAGATCTCCTCTGCAGAGTATTACACCCGATAATAAGATCTCCTCTGCAGAGTATTACACCCGATAATAAGATCTCCCCTGCAGAGTATTACACCCGATAATAAGATCCGATCTCCTCTGCAGAGTATTACACCCGATAATAAGATCTCCCCTGCAGAGTATTACACCCGATAATAAGATCTCCCCTGCAGACTATCTCTCCCCGGTGGGGGAGGGGCGGACGAGGCTGCAGAGTATCTCCCCCCCTGGGCTCCTCCCCCCGGGGTGAGGTGGTCGGTGGACGGTAGGTACCTTCTTCCGGTCGGTGTCGGTGGGTCAGTCCCGATCTCCCCGGTTCTGGTTGCTATCCGGCCTTCCTCCCTGGATACCGTCTGCCCTCCCCCTCCCCTTCCTTCCGCGTCACCTGACCGCCGGCCGGCCAATCAGCGCCCGCCTCCTGCCCAGCCTGGCAACACGTGATCCCGGGGGCGGGGCCTCGGCGGACTGCCTGACAGGCGCTCATTGTCCTCCGCCGCCATCTTGTTCTCCTCCGCCATGATGGCCGGACGGGGCCCCTGAGCGCGGGATAGAGGGGCCCTCAGTGTTATACGTCCCCCTATAGAGGGGCCCCTGAGTGAGGGGTGTGTGTGGTCCCTGAGCGCGGGATAGAGGGGCCCCTCAGTGTTATACGTCCCCCTATAGAGGGGCCCCTGAGCGCGGGATAGAGGGGCCCCTCAGTGTTATACGTCCCCCTATAGAGGGGCCCCTGAGCGCGGGATAGAGGGGCCCCTCAGTGTTATACGTCCCCCTATAGAGGGGCCCCTGAGCGCGGGATAGAGGGGCCCCTCAGTGTTATACGTCCCCCTATAGAGGGGCCCCTGAGTGAGGGGTGTGTGTGGCCCCTGAGAGGGATAGAGGGGCCCCTGAGTGTTATACGTCCCCCTATAGAGGGGCCCCTGAGTGAGGGGTGTGTGTGGCCCCTGAGAGGGATAGAGGGGCCCCTGAGTGTTATACGTCCCCCTATAGAGGGGCCCCTGAGTGAGGGGTGTGTGTGGCCCCTGAGAGGGATAGAGGGGCCCCTCAGTGTTATACGTCCCCCTATAGAGGGGCCCCAGAGTGAGGGGTGTGTGTGGCCCCTGAGCGCGGGATAGAGGGGCCCCTCAGTGTTATACGTCCCCCTATAGAGGGGCCCCTCAGTGTTATACGTCTCCCTATAGAGGGGCCCCAGAGTGAGGGGTGTGTGTGGCCCCTGAGAGGGATAGAGGGGCCCCTCAGTGTTATACGTCCCCCTATAGAGGGGCCCCAGAGTGAGGGGTGTGTGTGGCCCCTGAGAGGGATAGAGGGGCCCTCAGTGTTATACGTCCCCCTATAGAGGGGCCCCAGAGTGAGGGGTGTGTGTGGCCCCTGAGAGGGATAGAGGGGCCCCTCAGTGTTATACGTCCCCCTATAGAGGGGCCCCTGAGCGCGGGATAGAGGGGCCCTCAGTGTTATACGTCCCCCTATAGAGGGGCCCCTGAGTGAGGGGTGTGTGTGGCCCCTGAGAGGGATAGAGGGGCCCCTCAGTGTTATACGTCCCC
>NW_024404652.1:5000-17500 GCF_905171775.1 Rana temporaria
TCGGCTCTTCTCGGCCCCCCGTCTTCTCGGCTCTTCTCGGCCCCCCGTCTTCTCGGCTCTTCTCGGCCCCCCGTCTTCTCGGCTCTTCTCGGCCCCCCGTCTTCTCGGCTCTTCTCGGCCCCCCGTCTTCTCGGCTCTTCTCGGCCCCCCGTCTTCTCGGCTCTTCTCGGCCCCCCGTCTTCTCGGCTCTTCTCGGCCCCCCGTCTTCTCGGCTCTTCTCGGCCCCCCGTCTTCTCGGCTCTTCTCGGCCCCCCGTCTTCTCGGCTCTTCTCGGCCCCCCGTCTTCTCGGCTCTTCTCGGCCCCCCGTCTTCTCGGCTCTTCTCGGCCCCCCGTCTTCTCGGCTCTTCTCGGCCCCCCGTCTTCTCGGCTCTTCTCGGCCCCCCGTCTTCTCGGCTCTTCTCGGCCCCCCGTCTTCTCGGCTCTTCTTTGAACAGATTGATGGCAGCGCAGCCATTGGCTCGCGCTGCACTCAATCAAATCCAAATGACACGGGCTCTGGCGGGGCCGAGTCCGGCATTCGTGTCTATGGACGCAAATGCTAGACTCGAGAGCGCGCTCGCAAAGAAGGTTATCTGATGCGGGGAGGAGCCGAGACGGCCGCCAAGGGACCCCAGAAAAGGAGCATCGGCCCACTCTGTGCAAAACAAGCTGCACAGCAAGCTAGGATGACATGTTTGTTATACATTTATTTATTTTTTATTTACGAACCTATACAATCCCTTTTAAGGGTGGCATATTGACCACCATTGTTGAAGATATTGAATACCACCAATGTAAAGGGCTTTCCCCCAATGGCCCAGGTGATTGGCTCCTCTAAGTTTTCTCACATCGGGTTTCTCCAGGTCCCAGGACTGCAGTCTTCTCAGATATTTCATGGTTTTGATGGTGGGGAGTGCTGACCTCAGCGTTGTCCTTCTATGGAATGTGTTGTTTTTTTCCTCCTCCTAGAAATTCCCAGACTGATCTGGCGAGTTGTGCGTCTTGCAGAATAGTGACCATTTCTGTTCACTTTTCAGCGCAGCGTGGGGGCGGGGACATCCATATTCATAGGGTAGACTTAAACGTGTGAACACTTTCTATGTCAGACTGGTGTAGCCCAGCACATAGCCGAGACTAGGATTGACGGGCGTGCTCGGTAAAACCAAAATTCTGGAACAGGATTAAGGACGGGAATTTAAAAAGGCCAGTACCATCATTGGAACGTATGGTAGATGAATTCCAGGCCAGGCCAAGGGAAAGCAAAAGTTTTCCCTCCGTCTACATCCTGGGATGTATGAAAACGAGGTCTGGTTGTCATCTTGTGGTATAAATGTGATGGCTCAGCACGTCGCCCGTGCCCCAGGAAGACGTCACGTATGACGAAACATGTAGGGCGGTGCTACGACGTGCTGACGCCATGACCCCGAAACACGGGCGTTTGTATTTTGTTTGTTTTTTAAGCTTGCCGGCTACTTTTTAATGTATTATGCAGTTGTTTCCGCTTGCTAAATTCTAAAGCAGTATCTGCTTTTTTACCTACTTTACTTCACTATTGGCGTTTCCTGTCTTTCTACACTCACAGCCTTTTGGTCAAAGAGTGACCCCCCCCCAGATTGGAGTTCCACCTTCTCTTTTTTTACTGAGCATTTATTTTTATTTTTTTTAGCACGGTATAAACCCCCTTAAACATGACCTCACTTTGGCCTGGGCTAGAAACCAGGAAGTAACTGAAGAAATCTTTAAAAAAAAAGTATAAAGTATAAAACAAGTAAATCTCATATCCCTATCTACCGTATTTATCGGCGTATGCCGCACACTTTTTTGCCCTTAAAATCAGGGCAAAATCGTGGGTGCGCGATATACACCGATACTCTCTTCCCGTGTTGTGTTTGAACGCGGCCGCCGACATATACCGAGTGCGGTACACTCGGCCATGCTCGGCTCCCCTCGTGGTTATGCGAGAGGAGCCAAGTGTGGCCAAGCGTGCCCGAGTGTACTGCGCTCGGTATATGGCGGCGGCGTTCAAACACAGCGCGGGAAGCGGCAATCGGCTCAGAGACCAGCGTGGGAGAAGGGGGGAGGACACCACGATGGCCGCAGACAGACGCCGGACCGGACAAGGCAGCCGATGGACGCCGGGCAAGACACAAAAACGGTAAGTAATAAAACATTTTTTTTTCAGGAATTTCAAGTCCACATTAGGGGTGCACGCTATACGCCGGAGCGCGCAATAGGCCGATAAATACGGTATTTACTACTGCTTGCAGCATAAGCAGTAAACCTTGTCCGTGTTGATTAAAAGTGTCAAGTCCTGCTTTATCCCCTTGGCGCTGGCCACATGCAGATGTGGTGGGGTCTTGGCGCTGAACAGCTGCATATTGGCGTGAATCGGTGTCCATACAGCCGCGCCGAGGGAACGCTACTGGCGCCATTAATGGAAAGTTTTCCGATCATGCCACAGCCAATCACGGCGGTTGCGTGATCATAAACTCCGTCCCGCCTCCAGGCATCCTAAGTAGAGGTATAAACAGAAAAGTCAGTGCTGCTACCCACACACCACATAGAAAGCGGAGCTTCCCGAGTGGTGGATCCGCAGCCGCTAGCGGAGTAGAGTAATGGGGGAAAAGATGATCCGCACTCCGGTCGTTGCTCTTAATAAAAACAAAGATTTTTTTTTTTAAAACAAGCCACAGTGAACAAAAATGCAAATGAGAACAGTTGACGTGTTTCAGCCTATAAGGCCTTAGTCATAACCTATGACTAAGGCCTTATAGGCTGAAACGCGTCAACAAAGATTTTTTTTTTTTTAAAGAGCAACGGATCATCTTTTCCTCATCCTAAGTAAAGGGCCAGGAGGTGCCAAGAGGTTCAGATATTCCTGTATACAGTGGTACCCCCCCCCCCCTGTATTACTATAATACATTGTGCAGATCTTGTGTAAAGAACTGGCTTGGGATCCTCAGCTGGTGAAATAAACTCCATACATTCTGGCTCTATAAGAAAAGGGTCCCAACCATCTCTGGGGGCCACATGGAAGGGAAATAATCAATGGCAGCCAATATATTCCTTCCTACAAGATTCCTTTATTGGTATCGGGGGTTGGCTGTACATTATAAAGCTGCTGCTCCTTTATAGACAACGCCTGTCTCCGGGAGCTGATTGGTTGTACAATGTGTTCTGCAGATGCCGTGTGATCCGGGGAACTCCATCCAGACATCAACAACCATCGCTTTCCAAAAACCACACGTCCCCTCCCCCCCCCTCCCCTCCGGTGTTTATCCAGAGTCTGCGGAACATCGAGCTTCTGTTCTTCCACATTCCCTGGGAGCGCTTCATCGCTACCAAGACATCACCGCTCTCCAGATATAAGATATATTACAGGAGTGACATCACCGCCCTCCAGATATAAGATATATTATACAGAGTGACATCACCGCTCTCCAGATATATTATATAGGAGTGACATCACCGCCCTCCAGATATATTATATATTATACAGAGTGACATCACCGCCCTCCAGATATATTATATATTATACAGAGTGACATCACCGCCCTCCAGATATAAGATATATATTATACAGGAGTGACATCACCGCTCTCCAGATACAAGATATATTATACAGGAGTGACATCACCGCTCTCCAGATATAAGATATATATTATACAGGAGTGACATCACCGCCCTCCAGATATATTATACAGAGTGACATCACCGCTCTCCAGATATATTATACAGGAGTGACATCACCGCCCTCCAGATATAAGATATATTATTCAGAGTGACATCACCGCCCTCCAGATATAAGATATATTGTACAGAGTGACATCACCGCTCCCCAGATATATTATACAGAGTGACATCACCGCCCTCCAGATTATTATATAGGAGTGACATCACCGCCCTCCAGATATAAGATATATTATACAGGAGTGACATCACCGCCCTCCAGATATAAGATATATTATACAGGAGTGACATCACCGCCCTCCAGATACTCTCCTTGTACAGGAGTGACATCACCGCTCTCCCAGATATAAGATATATATTATACAGGAGTGACATCACCGCTCTCCAGATATATTATACAGGTGTGACATCACCGCTCTCCAGATATAAGATATATTATACAGGAGTGACATCACCGCTCTCCAGATATATTATACAGGAGTGACATCACCGCTCTCCAGATATATTATACAGGAGTGACATCACCGCTCTCCAGATATATTATACAGGAGTGACATCACCGCTCTCCAGATACTCTCCTTGTACAGTGAGTGACATCACCGCTCTCCAGATACTCTCCTTGTACAGGAGTGACATCACCGCTCTCCTTGTACAGTGAGTGACATCACCGCTCTCCAGATACTCTCCTTGTACAGTGAGTGACATCACCGCTCTCCAGATACTCTCCTTGTACAGGAGTGACATCACCGCTCTCCTTGTACAGTGAGTGACATCACCGCTCTCCAGATACTCTCCTTGTACAGTGAGTGACATCACCGCTCTCCAGATACTCTCCTTGTACAGGAGTGACATCACCGCTCTCCTTGTACAGTGAGTGACATCACCGCTCTCCAGATACTCTCCTTGTACAGGAGTGACATCACCGCCCTCCAGATACTCTCCTTGTGCAGGAGTGACATCACCGCTCTCCAGATACTCTCCTTGTGCAGGAGTGACATCACCGCTCTCCAGATACTCTCCTTGTGCAGGAGTGACATCACCGCTCTCCAGATACTCTCCTTGTACAGGAGTGACATCACCGCTCTCCAGATACTCTCCTTGTACAGTGAGTGACATCACCGCTCTCCAGATACTCTCCTTGTACAGGAGTGACATCACCGCTCTCCTTGTACAGTGAGTGACATCACCGCTCTCCAGATACTCTCCTTGTGCAGGAGTGACATCACCGCTCTCCAGATACTCTCCTTGTACAGGAGTGACATCACCGCTCTCCAGATACTCTCCTTGTACAGGGGTGACATCACCGCTCTCCAGATACTCTCCTTGTACAGGAGTGACATCACCGCTCTCCAGATACTCTCCTTGTACAGGAGTGACATCACCGCCCTCCAGATACTCTCCTTGTACAGTGAGTGACATCACCGCTCTCCAGATACTCTCCTTGTACAGGAGTGACATCACCGCTCTCCAGATACTCTCCTTGTGCAGGAGTGACATCACCGCTCTCCAGATACTCTCCTTGTACAGTGAGTGACATCACCGCTCTCCCAGATACTCTCCTTGTACAGGAGTGACATCACCGCTCTCCAGATACTCTCCTTGTACAGGAGTGACATCACCGCTCTCCAGATACTCTCCTTGTACAGGAGTGACATCACCGCTCTCCAGATACTCTCCTTGTACAGTGAGTGACATCACCGCTCTCCAGATACTCTCCTTGTACAGGAGTGACATCACCGCTCTCCAGATACGCTCCTTGCACAGCGAGTGACATCACTGCTCTCCAGATACTCTCCTTTGTACAGGAGTGACATCACCGCTCTCCAGATACTCTCCTTGTGCAGGAGTGACATCACCGCTCTCCAGATACTCTCCTTGTGCAGTGAGTGACGGGATTTGCTCTCCGAAGGATATTTTAAGCCTTTTATCACCGTTGTGTGATGAATTGTTTGATCGGTGATATCGGTTCCAGTTGACAACAAGGGTGTCGCTCCCGGCAACAGCCGGCACAGCGGGTGAGATGACGGAAGTGAGAGACGCTCTGCAGATCCCCCACAACTGATCGTTTCCTTCCCGCGGCTCATTAAATATTCAGAAGTGATAACCTTCCTGTGTGGAAGAAATTAACAATATATTTCATTTAATACGTCGCCGAGAATCCTGTGCGCTCCGCCGGATGATGTAATAGTGGTGTGGGGGTGGGGCCGCCATCACTTTGTAAAATATGTCTTCAATTACACAAAGTGTTCTATAAATTGGCTGATAGACAAAAACTGGAGCAGACCAAGGTGAGGGCGTCATCCACCGCGATTCCTGAGCGATCGGAAGAGGAGGAATGCGGAATTGTGTTTGCAGCGGGATCGCCATTTTATTGGAGCGAGTTGCACGCTTCCCCCTCCATAAATTGATCCGTGTCTCCTTCCACTTCCCCCCCATCCATTGATCCGTGTCTCCTTCCACCCCCCCCCCCATCCATTGATCCGTGTCCCCTTCCACTCCCCCCCCCATCCATTGATCCGTGTCCCCTTCCACTCCCCGCCCCATCCATTGATCCGTGTCTTTTTCCACTCCCCCCCCCCCCCCCCATCCAATGATCCGTGTCTCCTTCCACTCCCCCCCCCCCCCATCCATTGATCCGTGTCTCCTCCCACTTCCCCCACATCCATTGATCCGTGTCTCCTCCCACTTCCCCCACATCCATTGATCCGTGTCTCCTCCCACTTCCCCCCCATCCATTGATCCGTGTCTCCTTCCACTCCCCCCCCCCCCCCCCCCCATCCCTTCATCCGTGTCTCCTTCCACTTCCCCCCCATCCCTTCATCCGTGTCTCCTTCCACTTCCCCTCCATCCATTGATCCGTGTCTCCTTCCACTTCCCCCCCATCCATTGATCCGTGTCTCCTTCCACTTCCCCCCCATCCATTGATCCGTGTCTCCTTCCACTTCCCCCCCATCCATTGATCCGTGTCTCCTTCCACTTCCCCCCCATCCCTTCATCCGTGTCTCCTTCCACTTCCCCCCCATCCATTGATCCGTGTCTCCTTCCACTCCCCCCCCCATCCATTGATCCGTGTCCCCTTCCACTCCCCGCCCCATCCATTGATCCGTGTCTTTTTCCACTCCCCCCCCCCCCCATCCATTGATCCGTGTCTCCTTCCACTCCCCCCCCCCCATCCATTGATCCGTGTCTCCTCCCACTTCCCCCACATCCATTGATCCGTGTCTCCTCCCACTTCCCCCACATCCATTGATCCGTGTCTCCTCCCACTTCCCCCACATCCATTGATTCGTGTCTCCTCCCACTTCCCCCCCATCCATTGATCCGTGTCTCCTTCCACTCCCCCCCCCCCCATCCCTTCATCCGTGTCTCCTTCCACTTCCCCCCCATCCCTTCATCCGTGTCTCCTTCCACTTCCCCTCCATCCATTGATCCGTGTCTCCTTCCACTCCCCCCCATCCATTGATCCGTGTCTCCTTCCACTTCCCCCCCATCCATTGATCCGTGTCTCCTCCCACTTCCCCCACATCCATTGATCCGTGTCTCCTCCCACTTCCCCCACATCCATTGATCCGTGTCTCCTCCCACTTCCCCCACATCCATTGATCCGTGTCTCCTCCCACTTCCCCCCCATCCCTTCATCCGTGTCTCCTTCCACTTCCCCCCCCCCCCATCCATTGATCCGTGTCTCCTTCCACTTCCCCCCATCCCTTCATCCGTGTCTCCTTCCACTTCCCCCCCATCCATTGATCCGTGTCTCCTTCCACTTCCCCTCCATCCATTGATCCGTGTCTCCTTCCACTTCCCACCCATCCATTGATCCGTGTCTCCTTCCACTTCCCACCCATCCATTGATCCGTGTCTCCTTCCACTCCCCCCATCCATCCATCCAGGTCTCCACACTTTTATTTTGTTGAGAAATAACTTTGTAAAACATTCGCAGCCATCTTGAGTAAGGGCGGAGCGAGCGTGTTTATTCGTTGAGAAGACCAACTTTCATATTTGGGGAACATTGGTGATCGGCAGGAGAAATCCCCAACAGATCGTCCCGGCTGAGCATTCAAAACCCCTTTTCACTTCTTCAGTCTTGTTGCATCTTCAGATTTGCAGTCCTAAAAAATTATTTTATAAAACATTTTTATTTGATTTCTTTAATGAATGAGGCGGATGTAGTGTCTCTGCCCCCCCCCCCCCATCCCCCGGGCCATCTTATAGCATCATGGGCCCCTGGGCAAAGAAATGCTCTGGGGCCCCTACAATGATGACAGTGCAGGTAAGTAGGTAGGAGGCAGATGGCCTCCCCTGTGTATCTATCACTCTCAGTGCCACCATGGGGCCCCCAATTTTGGGGCAGAGTCGGCTCAAGGACCAGCTGCTTTGGGGGAAGTGCAGGGGGCCCCTGGGCAGTGCCCAGGTGTGCCCTCTCATTAAGACAGCCCTGCCCCTGGCTCCCATGGATCTCCTGAGTCTTTGAAGGTCTAGTCTGAACCTGAGCTGAAATGAGATTATTTTTATTACAATGTAACAAGCGGAATACGATTAGTTTTCTTCTCATGTCGGTGATTTTGGATCTTTTATGACGGACTCGCTGCTTCCCTAACCTGCGCACGGAATCGGCCGCTCCCAGTTTTCCTTGCAGAGATGTTTTGTACTGTGCGTTCAAAGCGCTAGTCATGGGGGGGGGAGGGGGTGTTTGTTGGTGACGGGTATCATAGCTTCCTCTGATCCCTCTTTTTTATTAGAGATTCAATAAATCTAACTTGTGTCATCCCGCCGGGGGCAGCGGCCCCTCCCAGCTTTTTGTAATCCTCCCGTGAAGTCATGTTGGGGCCACCATGGTATGATTGAAGGATGACGGGGGAGGGGGGGGGGGTTTTATTGCGGGACGTGAACCAACTTATTTCGAATCTTCAGAGGTAATTAAGCTGTAACATTCCATTTATATTCCATTTTTATTCTGCTACATCTGAATGTAGACCGTGGTCTGTGCGCCACAAAACGTCTACAGACCGCAAACTCTCAAAGAAAAGTCCTGGCACTAAGAGAAGGAGATCCTATAAGCCACACATCTCTACAAAAACCCTGACGTGTGGAAAGTGAAACTGCCTCTACCTAGGCCAGCCCAACGCATTTCGCCCTGCCCACGGGGCTTCATCATGGGGATCAAAGTCCCGGGTTCCCATACTTCATTTCTTAATGGTGGACATCAAGCCACGTACATCTCTATGCGTTTTTTGAAAGTTTGACACCTTTGCCCACTCACCTATGCTTTAAACCAGGGGTCTCCAAACTTTCTAAGCAAAGGGCCACTTTACTGTTCATCAGGCTTTAGGGGGGCCAGACTGTGGCTGTTGGCGTACTGGCACCTTGGGTTGGGCGTTGGCGTGCTGGCGCCTTCTGTCGGTTAGCATGCTGGCGGTTGGCGTGGTGGCCCGCCTTGTGTTGGCCGTTGGCATGCTGGCACCTTGGACAGGGGGTTGGCGTGGTGGCCTGCTTTGGGCTGGTCTTCTGTCTGTTAGTGTGCTGGAGGTTGGCGCGGTGGCCCGCATTGTGCTAGTGGTTGGTGTGCTGGCACCTTGGACAGGGGGTTAGCGTGCCGGTGGTTGGCGTGGTGGCCTGGCTTGTGCTGGCAGTTGGCGTGCTGGCACCTTTGAACAGGAGGTTAGCGTGCTGGCGGTTGGCCTGCCTTGTGCTGGCACCTTGGGCTTTGGGTTGGTCTTCTGTTGGTTAGCGTGCTGGCGGTTTGCATGGTGGTTCGCATTGTGCTGGTGGTTGGCGTGCTGGCACCTTGGGCAGGGGTTGACGTGCTGGGGCTTGGTCTTCTGTTGGTTAGCGTGCTGGCGGTTTGCATGGTGGTCCGCATTGTGCTGGTGGTTGGCGTGCTGGCACCTTGGGCAGGGGCTGGCGTGCTGGTGCCTTCTGTCAGTGTGCTGGCGGTTGGCATGGAGGCCTGCCTTGTGCTGGCACCTTGGGCTGGGAGTTGGTGTGCTGGTGCCTTGTGTCGGTTAGTAGGGTTGGCGTGGTGGTCTGCCTTGTGTTGGCGCCTTCTGTTAGCGTGTTGGTGTGCTGACTGCTTGGCACCTTGGGCTGGGGGTTGGTCTGCTGTTGGTTAGCGTGCTGGCGGTTGGCGTGGTGGCCCGCATTGTACTGGTGGTTGGCGTGCTGGCACCTTGGGCTGGGGGTTGGCAGGCTGGTGCCTTTTGTCAGTGTGCTGGCGATTGGCATGGAGGCCTGCCTTGTGCTGGCACCTTGGGCTGGCATGCTGGTGCCTTGTCAGTTGGTAGGGTTGGCGTGGTGGTCCGCCTTGTGCTGGCACCTTCTGTTGGCGTGCTGGCTCCTTGGCACCTTGGGCTGGGGGTTGGCATGCTGGTGCCTTGTGTCGGTTAGTAGGTTTGGCATGGTGGTCCGCCTTGTGCTGGCGCCTTCTGTTGGCGTGTTGGCACCTTGGGCTGGGGGTTGGCATGCTGGCCAGAGTCGACTTGATAACACTCGATCTTGGTTCATGTGACAGATTGTGTATCATTGAGGTAAACCGCCATAACTGATTGACAGACGCGAGATCGGCGCTCTTTCCTCTGACTTCATTCCCAGCACATGACATCAACCAATCAGGTAATTAGAATTGCACAAGCTTATTGTCAGCGAAACCCGATGTTAGAGACTTTAATTGCACCCAAATTACTTTTCTCTGGCGGTCCCTTCGGGAAGGGCGGTGTCGGGACACCCATCTCCGCAGGCTGCCGTTCTTATGAAAATTGGCGCACTCACCTCATAGGGATTATGGTGATTAGGGGAGTTATAGCTTACATAGACAAAATAGCATCAGCTTCATGTAATGAGTTATTGTAAAATGTAATAATGATAATGATCGCTTGCCGATCCCAATTCTGGCGGCTCAATCCTTGCTTAAAGCGCATTTCCACTTCGCAGTCAAATTTGTGAGAAAACCCGACTGTTTGTCATGGGTTCCATTCACACAGCATGACTGCATTTATTTTATTTATCTTTTGCCTATTCGAGGTTTTCTGAGAAGGTGTTAAGGCCGACTGCAAGTTTTTTGAACATTGTCAGAAAGAGCCTGTCCCAAGTCTGCCCTCATTGACAAACAATGCAAGAAGCCCCGCCTCTTCATCTTCAACCCTTTGTTAGGACATGCCGTGGTCAAATCTCGTTACAATTGATGATGAAGATCTATCTGGCTGCACAGGACAGACGGGGATATTTATGGCACAAAACTACCACCCCCCCCTTATAAACGCAGAACTACCTAGGATTTTTCCTTGCTAGTATCCAGAATAGAGCATAAGCTGCAATTTCTTATTTTATTCTTTAATTTGATAATGAAACTAAAAAATACTTGACCCCCCACCTCTGTCTTCTGTCCTCCTGACACCACCCCCCCTCTGTCCTCCTGACACCCCCCCTCTGTCTTCTGTCCTCCTGACACCACCCCCCCCTCTGTCCTCCTGACACCACCACCCCCCCATGTCTTCTGTCTTCCTGACACCACCCCCCCTCTGTCTTCTGTCCTCCTGACACCACCCCCCTCCTCTGTCTTCTGTCCTCCTGACCCCCCCCCTCTGTCTTCTGTCCTCCTGACACCACCCCCCCTCTGTCTTCTGTCCTCCTGACACCACCCCCCTCCTCTGTCTTCTGTCCTCCTGACACCACCCCCCTCCTCTGTCTTCTGTCCTCCTGACACCACCCCCCTCCTCTGTCTTCTGTCCTCCTGACACCACCCCCCTCCTCTGTCTTCTGTCCTCCTGACACCACCCCCCTCCTCTGTCTTCTGTCCTCCTGACACCACCCCCCCCTCTGTCTTCTGTCCTCCTGACACCACCCCCCTCCTCTGTCTTCTGTCCTCCTGACACCACCCCCCCTCTGTCTTCTGTCCTCCTGACACCACCCCCCTCCTCTGTCTTCTGTCCTCCTGACACCCCCCCCCCTCTGTCTTCTGTCCTCCTGACACCACCCCCCTCCTCTGTCTTCTGTCCTCCTGACACCCCCCCCCTCCTCTGTCTTCTGTCCTTACTGACACCCTCCTCTGTCTTCTGTCCTCCTGACCCCCCCCCCTCCTCTGTCTTCTGTCCTCCTGACACCCCCCCCTCCTCTGTCTTCTGTCCTCCTGACACCACCCCCCCTCTGTCTTCTGTCCTCCTGACACCACCCCCCTCCTCTGTCTTCTGTCCTCCTGACACCACCCCCCCTCTGTCCTCCTGACACCACCCCCCCTCTGTCTTCTGTCCTCCTGACACCCCCCCCCCTCTGTCTCCTGTCCTTAGTGACGCAACGTACTTTGGTGAACCAGTGGTTAAAGTATCGCAGACCACTCGGGACTTGTAGCCCACCACTATATAATATATATATATATGAAAGGGCGGCTGCTTCTTAACAACCAATAATCTTCTCCCTGCCTTCTGTTGTACTGAGATACTAAAGTCTTCCTGTAATGACGACGTTCCCCTCCCCAGTAATTTACTTAGCGCGGGTCTCTGCATACAGAGCAGTCTGGTCGCTGGGTTGCCTGGCAACGCCCTTTAAACCTCCCAATGGGAGAAGAATGATGGCCGTCGGGCAGAACCAGAGAATAAGCATGGAACGTTTTACGTCGGAGTTCCTGAGCGGCTGTGCGTGTAACCTGGATAAACAGCCCCCATCTCCCCTATAGGAACATTCCCACTGCATACCTCCCCACTGAACTCATGGAAAGAGGAGGACATTGAACAGAGCTAGTCGTGCCCCCCCCCCCCCCCCCGGAGTCTTGTTTAATCAATGTGATCTAAATGTTTCCTTTATTCTGCGCAATGTTTGATTAGCGGGCAAAGAACGGGAC
>NW_024404652.1:22500-48471 GCF_905171775.1 Rana temporaria
GCCTCCCCCTTTCCTCCCTCGCCTCCACCAACGAGCCTCCCCCTTCCCTCCCTCGCCTCCACCAACGAGCCTCCCCCTTCCCTCCCTCGCCTCCACCAACGAGCCTCCCCCTTCCCTCCCTCGCCTCCACCAACGAGCCTCCCCCTTCCCTCCCTCGCCTCCACCAACGAGCCTTCCCTCTCCCCCGCCTCCACCAAAGAGCCTTCCCTCTCCCCGCCTCCACCAAAGAGCCTTCCCTCTCCCCCGCCTCCACCAAAGAGCCTTCCCTCTCCCCCGCCTCCACCAAAGAGCCTTCCCTCTCCCCCGCCTCCACCAAAGAGCCTTCCCTCTCCCCCGCCTCCACCAAAGAGCCTTCCCTCTCCCCCGCCTCCACCAAAGAGCCTTCCCTCTCCCCCGCCTCCACCAAAGAGCCTTCCCTCTCCCCTGCCTCCACCAAAGAGCCTTCCCTCTCCCCCGCCTCCACCAAAGAGCCTTCCCTCTCCCCCGCCTCCACCAAAGAGCCTTCCCTCTCCCCGCCTCCGTCCAAAGAGCCTTCCCTCTCCCCCGCCTCCACCAAAGAGCCTTCCCTCTCCCCCGCCTCCACCAAAGAGCCTTCCCTCTCCCCCGCCTCCACCAAAGAGCCTTCCCTCTCCCCCGCCTCCACCAACGAGCCTCCCCCTTCCCTCCCTCGCCTCCACCAACGAGCCTCCCCCTTCCCTCCCTCGCCTCCACCAACGAGCCTCCCCCTTCCCTCCCTCGCCTCCACCAACGAGCCTCCCTCGCCTCCACCAACGAGCCTCCCCCTTCCCTCCCTCGCCTCCACCAACGAGCCTCCCCCTTCCCTCCCTCGCCTCCACCAACGAGCCTCCCCCTTCCCTCCCTCGCCTCCACCAACGAGCCTCCCCCGCCTCCACCAACGAGCCTCCCCCTTTCCTCCCTCGCCTCCACCAACGAGCCTCCCCCTTTCCTCCCTCGCCTCCACCAACGAGCCTCCCCCTTCCCTCCCTCGCCTCCATCAATGAGCCTTGGCTGCCCATGACCCTGTCACGGGTTCTCCGATTCTCCTTCCTTGGACCACTTTTGGTCGGTCCTGACCACAGCAGACCGGGAACATCTCTCGAGCTGCAGTTTTGAAGTTGCTCTGACCTCGTCATCTAGACATTATAATTTTGGTCCTTGTCCATATTCCCTCATGTCCTTGCGCTTGGCCATTTTTTTTATTTATTTTTTCCAACACCTCAACTTCAGAGACAACATGTTCACTTGCTGCCCAATAATACATTCCACCCATTTTCAGATGTCATTACAATTCGATAATCAACGTTATTCACTTTACCTTTTCAGTGGATATAAAGAGTACAGTAGAAACACAAGGTGGTGTACTGGCAAAGCGATCATTTCCTCCGGCACATCCTCCTCCGGCACGCACATCGCCGGGGCGTGACTCGTTGGGTGCGACAAACCACTTTCCAGACACAAATCCTCCGTAAATCTCCTGCACTTCATGTATAGACAAACCTTTACGTTGCCAGGAGAGCCGCGTTATTTTGCTTCCTTTTAGTGGATTATTTCCATTGTCTTCCTGATCCCCGGACCTTTCACAGCTTCAAGTGGAAAATAAAGACCCGTCGGGGCGAGACGTCACGAGCGCGCGTGGGGTGGCTTTTTTATCTTTTATAATTATAGGTGATTTTCTATGAATTTGTTAACAAAGTGCTTTGCGTGCGGCTGCGGAGGGAGTCTGATCTATCATTTACGTTAAGCGTTTTTTTGCCCGCAGGTTCGCTTTTGTTAATCCATTAAAGGCTTTGCGGCGATGAAGTCTGTTCAGAGGGCTGCAGGGGATTCTGGGTAATGGAGATTAGTGATGAAATAAGACGGGTGTGAAGGGTCTGAATGGGAATTCAGGGCCGGAGAGTCTCTCGGTGGCGCTTCCATTGTATAGATGGATGGATGGCTGGGTCCTAGCGGGTTTTGAAAAATGGCGGACGGGTTCATTTTGATCGCTTGCAAACCTCGCCACTTCGGCAGAATGGCACGGCCGCGCATAGCAACGTGTATATATACGTTGCTTTGAATTTTGCACAGAGCGGCCGCATGCACGCCCCTGTTGCGAGTTCCGGTGACTCCATGTCCGCCGGTGTCCCACGATCGCGTCACGGAGCTGCAGGACGGAGGGGGATGCCTGTGTAAACAAGGCATCGCCCCTGTTCTGCCTAGTGACAGGACACTGATTGTCTGCTGCCTGTCATCGGGAGCAGCGATCAGCATCGTGTCACAGATAGCCCGGCCCCCACACAGTTAAAATCACTCTCTAGGGCAGATATCCTCAAACTGCGGCCCTCCAGCTGTTGCGGAACTACACGTCCCATGAGGCATTGTAAAACTCTGACATTCACAGACATGACTGGGCATGATAGGGAATTGTATTTCCTGAACAACCGGAGGGCTGTAGTTTGAAGACCCCTGCCCTAGGACACACTTAACCCCCCTTCCTTGCCCCCTAGTGGTTATCCCCCTTCCTTGCCCCCTAGTGGTTATCCCCCTTCCTTGCCCCCTAGTGGTTATCCCCCTTCCTTGCCCCCTAGTGGTTATCCCCCTTCCTTGCCCCCTAGTGGTTATCCCCCTTCCTTGCCCCCTAGTGGTTATCCCCCTTCCTTGCCCCCTAGTGGTTATCCCCCTTCCTTGCCCCCTAGTGGTTATCCCCCTTCCTTGCCCCCTAGTGGTTATCCCCCTTCACTGCCAGTGTCCTTTTTATACGGTAATCTAGTGCATTTTTATAGCACTGATCGCTGTATAAATGACAATGGTCCCAAAATAGCGTCAAAAGTGTCCGATGAGTCCGCCGTAATGTTGCAGTCACGATAAAAATCGATGCTCGTCGCATTTTTGTATAAAAATGTTATAAAACTATCCCCTATTTTGTAGACGCTATAACTTTTGCGCAAACCAATCAATAAACGCTTATTACGATATTTTTGGTAAACAAAAAAAAATATGTAGAAGAATATGTATCGGCCCAAACTGAGGATTTTTTTTTATATATAATATATATTATATATAATTTTTTTGGGGGCTATTTTTAAAGCAAAAAGTAAAAAAAATATTGCTTTTTTTTTTTTTTTCAAAAAAACTATTTTTTACTTTTTGCTATAACAAATAGCCCCCCCCAAAAAAAAAAAAAAAAAAATATATATATATATATATATATATATATATATATATATATATATATATATATATATATATATATATATATATATAATTAAAAAAGGCGACAAAATTGTCTTTTTTTTAATTTTTTTTATATATAGCGCAAAAAATAAAAACCACGTAGGTGATCAAATACCACCAAAAGAAAGCTCTATTTGTGGGGGGAAAAAAGGACGCCAATTTTGTTTGGCTACAACGTCGCACGACTGCGCGATTGTCAGTTAAAGCGACACAGTGCCGAATCGCAAAAAAGTGGCCCCGGTTATTTGGCAGCCAAATCCTCCGGGGCTGAAGTGTTTAAGAGGGAAGTGGGAAGCAAGCGACTCATTTTTTTTATAGAAAACGCGATTCAGCAGAACTGCCATTTTTATTTGTGCGGTGATTGATTTATATCCAGCCCACACACAGAACGGGCGTGAGGAGTCATGTGAGTCACTGTTGCAGGCAATCCAGTAATTGCTCGAAGGGTTCGTTCACCTGAATGAACACCTTACCACAAGGGTCTCCAAACTTTTCAAACAAAGGGCCAGTTTATTGCCCTTTTTCTGGCATTAGTGGGAATAAACATTGCCACATTTGGTATTGGGGGGAGGAATGGTGCCCCATAATTGGGAGGAATAGTCCCCCATCATTGGTATCGGTGGGAGGAATAGTGTCCCATCATTGGTATCAGTGGGAGGAATAGTGTCCCATCATTGGTATCAGTGGGAGGAATAGTGTCCCATCATTGGTATCAGTGGGAGGAATAGTGTCCCATCATTGGTGTCAGTGGGAGGAATAGTGTCCCATCATTGGTGTCAGTGGGAGGAATAGTGTCCCATCATTGGTGTCAGTGGGAGGAATAGTGTCCCATCATTGGTGTCAGTGGGAGGAATAGTGTCCCATCATTGGTGTCAGTGGGAGGAATAGTGTCCCATCATTGGTGTCAGTGGGAGGAATAGTGTCCCATCATTGGTGTCAGTGGGAGGAATAGTGTCCCATCATTGGTGTCAGTGGGAGGAATAGTGTCCCATCATTGGTGTCAGTGGGAGGAATAGTGTCCCATCATTGGTGTCAGTGGGAGGAATAGTGTCCCATCATTGGTGTCAGTGGGAGGAATAGTGTCCCATCATTGGTGTCAGTGGGAGGAATAGTGTCCCATCATTGGTGTCAGTGGGGGGAATAGTGTCCCATCATTGGTGTCAGTGGGAGGAATAGTGTCCCGTCAATGGTGTCAGTGGGAGGAATAGTGTCCCGTTAATGGTGTCAGTGGGAGGAATAGTGTCCCATCCTTGGTGTCAGTGGGAGGAATAGTGTCCCATCATTGGTGTCAGTGGGAGGAATAGTGTCCCATCATTGGTGTCAGTGGAAGGAATAGTGTCCCATCATTGGTGTCAGTGGAAGGAATAGTGTCCCATCATTGGTGTCAGTGGGAGGAATAGTGTCCCATCATTGGTGTCAGTGGGAGGAATAGTGTCCCATCATTGGTGTCAGTGGGAGGAATAGTGTCCCATCATTGGTGTCAGTGGGAGGAATAGTGTCCCATCATTGGTGTCAGTGGGGGGAATAGTGTCCCATCATTGGTGTCAGTGGGGGGAATAGTGTCCCATCATTGGTGTCAGTGGGAGGAATAGTGTCCCATATTTGATATCAGTTGGCAGAATAGTGTCTCGTATCAGTAGGAGGCATAGTGTCCCATCACTGGGAGGAATAGTGTCACATCATTGGTATCAGTGGGAGGAATAGTGTCCCATCATTGGTGTCAGTGGGAGGAATAGTGTCACATCATTGGTATCAGTGGGAGGAATAGTGTCCCATCATTGGTATCAGTGGGAGGAATAGTGTCCCATCATTGGTGTCAGTGGGAGGAATAGTGTCCCCATCATTGGGGTCAGTGGGAGGAATAGTGTCCCATCGTTGGTGTCAGTGGGAGGAATAGTGTCCCATCGTTGGTGTCAGTGGGAGGAATAGTGTCCCATCATTGGTATCAGTGGGAGGAATAGTGTCCCATCATTGGTGTCAGTGGGAGAAATAGCGCCCCATCATTGGTGTCAGTGGGAGGAATAGTGTCCCATCGTTGGTGTCAGTGGGAGGAATAGTGCATTATTGTTGGTGTCGTGGGAGGAATTGTGCCCCATATTTGATATCAGTTGGCAGAATAGTGCTCCAAGGGCCAGATAAAGGCAAGCAAAGGGCCGCAGTTTGGACACCACTGCCTTACACCAAGATGGGGGCCAACGGTGGCCCTCCGGCTGTTTCCAAAACTACAATTCCCATCATGCCTCTTGGGAGTCATGCTTGTAACTGTCAGTCTTGCAATGCCTCATGGGACTTGTAGCTCCACAACAGCTGGAGGGCCCCAGTTGCCCCATCCTCCTCCCGGACCCGGTCTCCAGGCCTTCAATGAAAATTGCAGCTTCCAGTAGAGTTGGCCGATCGTCACAGGGAAATATATAGAACGGTCTTTCAGTATAAACTTCCTTTTCTTTTCTTCGCTGGTGATGATCTGTAACCGCGGCCTGTGATTGGTCGTTTTGCCAGTTCATGAGTTTTCTGAATCGGGGCCCGCTGACAATGGATTGTGCGGAGCCAAGGAGCTCTTGGCAGTCGCCGGATCCTCGGTGTGGGAATTTAAAGTTTAAGCAGAACAGCAGCTGTCTGGGAATTAAGGAGAAGTTGCAGATCTCGCTCCATATACAGAATGTTTCCTCCGCATACCTCACCGGTGCCATCACCAGACGGAGACGTCACCCCGCTCCTTGGCGTGTGCAACAACCCCCCCAGCACTGGCGTCGGCGTGTGCAGCAATGACCCCCCCAGCACTGGTGTAGCAATGACCCCCCCAGCACTGGTGTAGCAATGACCCCCCCAGCACTGGTGTAGCAATGACCCCCCCAGCACTGGTGTAGCAATGACCCCCCCAGCACTGGTGTAGCAATGACCCCCCCAGCACTGGTGTAGCAATGACCCCCCCAGCACTGGTGTAGCAATGACCCCCCCAGCACTGGTGCAGCAACGACCCCCCCAGCACTGGCGTCAGCGTGTGCAGCAACAACCCCCCCAGCACTGGCGTCGGCGTGTGCAGCAACAACCCCCTCCCCCCTCCAGCACTGGCGTTGGCGTGTGCAGCAACAACCCCCCCCCCTCCAGCACTGGTGTCGGCGTGTGCAGCAACAACCCCCCCCCCCCTCCAGCACTGGTGTCGGCGTGTGCAGCAACAACCCCCTCCAGCACTGGCGTCGGCGTGTGCAGCAACAACCCCCCCCCCCCCTCCAGCACTGGTGTCGGCGTGTGCAGCAACACCCCCCCCCCCTCCAGCACTGGCGTCGGCGTGTGCAGCAACAACCCCCAATGCTGGTGTGAGTATTATTAACCCCCCCCCCCATATTGGTAGTCGGTGGCAGTGAAAATGATACACCCCCCTCCTGCATAGGTGATCGTGTGGCCGCATGTCGGGCACCCGGGGCTTGCACAACCCCCAAAAAATACTGGTGGGGCAACTAATGGACTCTTTGTTCTCTAAATAGAATGCATAAAATGTCATTTTGGTGTCTCTCGCGTTATGATTGGTCGGTATCCTGTGTTTCGGTGTGATCTGGATTGGATTGGCTGCAAGGTAATTGAGTTGCAGTATCAGTGCAGATCTCGTATTGCCTGGCTGTGGGGATGGAGGGGTTAATGTTGCATGCGCGGTTCTCTGTATGAACGATGATTGCACGGGTTGCCAGTCTGGCGCTGTCAGGCCAGGTGCTCTCGCTGAGCGATGATTGAAGGCCGGACAGGGGGGTGGGGGGTGGGGGAGGTTTCTGTTTTATCAGTTTAATGCTTCCTCTGGAGCACCGCCAGCAAATGCAGCTTGGATTAAATTCAGCATCTGGCCGCTCGGGACTCCGACGGCCCGTAATTACCGGACTCTCCAGGGCCGTGCGTGACTGAAGCGAACGTTTATAGGACCGGTTCCCACAGAGCTGCCGGTACCGGGCACTGCTGACCTAAGAGATTGGCGACCCCGGCGGTGGAATGGTCGCCCTACGACACAGCGCGTTCTTCGTAATAACGGGATGTTCTGGGCCGGGCCCTTAACTTCATGAGACCTCTCATTCCTAATACAGGCACTTCGGGGACCGGTCCTGTTTCAGGAGCCATTGAAGAAATCGGCTGCGTATTGTCAAGGCAGATTACAGGTTTTGATGAAGGCTTCTTAGCCGAAACGCGTCGGTGTATAGCCTGTGGCTGTGTTACCAATAAAGGACTTTATATTTAACCAATTAAGGACCGCCTCCTGCACATATACGTCGGCAGAATGGCACGGCTGGGCACATGTACGTACAGGTACGTTCTGTACTAGTACCCAGCCACGGGTCGAGGGTGCGCGCCCGCGACCTGGTCCGAAGCTCCGTGAGCGGGACCGCGGGTCCCGATCGCCGCTGGAGTGCGGCGATCGGTCCCCGGAGCTGAAGAACGGGGAGAGCCGTATATAAACACAGCTTCCTCGTTCTTCACTGTGGCGGCTGCATCGATCGTGTGATCCCTTTTTATAGGGAGACTCGATCGATGACGTCAGACCTACAGCCACACCCCCCTACAGTTGTAAACACACACTAGGTGAACCCTAACTCCTACAGCGCCCCCTTGTGGTTAACTCCCAAACTGCAACTGTCATTTTCACAGTAATCGGTGCAATTTAAATGCATTTTTTGCTGTGAAAATGACAATGGTCCCAAAAATGTGTCAAGATTGTCCGAAGTGTCCGCCATAATGTCGCAGTCACGGAAAAAATCGCTGATCGCCGCCATTAGTAGTAAAAAAAAAATGCAATAAAACGATCCCCTATTTTGTAAACACTATAAATTTTGCGCAAACCAACCGATAAATGCTTATTGCGATTTCTTCTTTTTTTTTTTTACCAAAAATTGGTAGAAGAATACGTATCGGCCTAAACTGAGGGGAAAAAATGTTTTTTTATATATTTTGGGGGATATTTATTATAGCAAAAAGTAAAAAATATTGATTTTTTTTTCAAACTTGTCGCTCTATTTTTGTTTATAGCGCAAAAAATAAAAACCGCAGAGGTGATCAAATACCACCAAAAGAAAGCTCCATTTGTAGGAAAAAAAGGACGCCAATTTTGTTTGGGAGCCACGTACGCACGACCGCGCAATTGTCTGTTAAAGCGACACAGTGCCGAATTGTAAAAACCCCTTGGGTCATTTAGCAGCATATTGGTCCGGTCCTTAAGTGGTTAAGAGCATCCGAGTTGCCAGCCCTTTCTGATTCAAAGATTAGATGTTTGGCCCTTTACAATATTTGCCCGCTGTTAGAGGGTAATCTACAATCTTGTGCCCTGGGCACCAAGGGAATGGTAAGGTAGAGGGATCAGAACCCAGGTGCCCTATTTCTGATACCCGTGTATATGGAACTAAATGGTAGAGAAACCATTAGTATGTCCCGCATTGGCCAATTTTCCCAATTGAGACAACCATTCACTCTGATGGGATCTCCAATATAGGTTGCTTGGGTTGCAGTTTGGCACCAGCACCACTCACAGTATGAACTAATACAAAACTAAAACCGAATGGGACTTTCACATCAATGAGACCTACACATAAAATTGTAACAATAGTGTTTTTTTTTTTATCTTGTACAGTTAGGCATTAGACCACAGGTGGTCAAACACAAGGCCCGTGGGCCGAATCCGGCCCTCCAGGCCATTTCATGTGGCCCTCGCACCTCTCCTGAGCTTCAGCCCTCCTCCAGACCCTTACTTTCTGGTTTCAAGTAGAGCTGGGCGATTTTAGGCCCCCCCCCCCCCCAAAAAAAATCTGCGATTCGAATAGTATTTTATTTTTTTCTGATGGACATCGCGTCAGTCCTAAGGAGCTGCGGGCAGGAGTTTTTAGGCGAGACCGCGGCTTCGGCCTAGTCCGCCGCGATCCTGGGCCCCGCAGCCTCGCCTAGACTCGCCGCGATCCTGTGAAAAGGCCGCAAGGCTGCGGCTTCGGCCAAGTCTGCGGCGTCCAGCCTTGCAGCCTTTTCCCAGAATCGCCGCAGGCAGGATTTTTTTTAGGCGAGGCTTCGGCCTAGTCCATGGAGTGCATGTCCTATGGGGGGGGAAAAAATTGAAAAAATTTGATCTGAATCGATTTGACCTCCCAACTTGATTCAAGATTAAAATCAGACACTGGTTTGGATGCCCCATGGTGTCGGTATTGGTGGTTTATCCCATAGCAGCTGACTTTTTACTAGTCAGATTATCATTGCTGATCCAATAGATGTGCCGAATGACGTCGGGTCTAATCCCGGCAAGGATCGGGTGTTCTTGGCGTATAGAAATCCTTCACATGCATCAATCGGCCTATAAATGACTTCCTAATAATAGAGCTTCTGTATTCCTGATTGCGGAATCAATAGTCTCAATTCTGCTAAAATGACCGGTATGCTGTCCTTCGTCAATCTATCGATCGTTCTTCACCCGCCTCCCTTCAATGGCCTCCAACATGGAAGGTGTCCTGCGAGGAAATGAATGACGTGTAACATGTAACTGGAGGGCTAAAACATGGTGGGGGGGGGGATTTAAATAGGTCTACCTGGTTCTATTTTTTTTTTATTTTTTTTTGGAGGAACGATCAGTTTGTTTATTTTTTCAGACATTAATTCTGTGAATGAATTCCACCAGAGCTTTTCTTGCCTCGGGTCCACCTGTCCCCTCCCTGCTCTGCTATGTTGTGGTGTGTCGTCCCGAAATATTTCAGATTCTTCACTGAAATGAAATCACACGACTGGATTTGTTACTCTGAGTTGTTAGACCGGCCGTATAAAGCCTATTAAAGTGCATTTCCACCTTCCCCACAAGTCTATGGTAGAACTTCTTCATTGTATTTATTACCTGCAATGTTCCTGTATGTTCTACAGCAGTGGCCCCCAAACTGTGACCCTTTTTGCTTGCCCTTGGGGCACGAGTCCACTCACTTACACCAACGGGGCACCATTCTTTTCCTATTGACCCCAACGACGGGGCGAACACTATTTCTCCCACTGGCACCAATGACGGAGCAGTATTTCTCCCACTGGCACCAATGACGGACACTTTTCCCTCCCACTGGCACCAATGACGGACACTTTTCCCTCCCACTGGCACCAATGGCGGGACACTCTTCCTCCCACTGGCACCAATGACTGAACACTCTTCCTCCCAATGGCGGGACAATCTTCCTCCCAATGGCGGGACACTCTTCCTCCCAATGGCGGGACACTCTTCCTCCCAATGGCGGGACACTCTTCCTCCCAATGGCGGGACACTCTTCCTCCCAATGGCGGGACACTCTTCCTCCCAATGGCGGGACACTCTTCCTCCCAATGGCGGGACACTCTTCCTCCCAATGGCGGGACACTCTTCCTCCCAATGGCGGGACACTCTTCCTCCCAATGGCGGGACACTCTTCCTCCCAATGGCGGGACACTCTTCCTCCCACTGGCACCAATGGCGGAGCACTATTCCTCCCACTGGCACCAATGGCGGAGCACTATTCCTCCCACTGGCACCAACATCCGGCCCCCCTAAAGTCTTGAGGACCATAAACTGGCCCTTTGTTTAAAAAGTTGCCAACTATGGGGCACCATTCTTTTTCTACTGACACCAATGATGCCAACATCCGGCCCCCCTAAAGTCTCAAGGACAGTAAACTAGCCCTTTGTTTAAAAAGTTTGGAACCCCTGTTCTACAGGATCACAAAGAATCTACTGTAGCCAAGAGGTAATTCTGCATTGGGGGAGGGGGGGGGGGCTGGTCACTTTACAAAATGTGACCATCAAAGATTATGGATTGCCTCTGAACAATAAGATTTCAAAGGCTTTGGGGTGAAGCTCTGGCTGTTCAAGCTGACTCAAGGGTTTCCGTGATGGTGGATCGGCGGGTCTAGTGAGAGACCGGGGACTGAAGAAATACAAGGAGTGATTGTAGTGAAAGTGAAGGAACTGTTAAGCTTTGTGTTTTGGAACTGTTAAAGACTGTTGCCATAGGAGACGGCATTCCTACACATGCTGATGTGGCGTCTTGCTGGATGCCTTTCCCTGCATGGCTGTCCTCCTATTGAAGTCTCGGAGTCTGACAATTAATCTTTGTAATTACCTAAGGGTTTCCTGGCCCTAATCCGCCCCCCCCCCCCCCCCAAAAAAAAAAAGGTTCAAGAGAGACTTTCTTTTGCATCCAAGAAGTGTCTGGCGCCCAATAACTTTAACTACTCTACACCCACCATGCCTCACAAGCCGTTACATAGAGAAGGATGTCAGCTATCCCCTATCAGTTCTCATCAGATCAAAGAGGTTGCCACTAAAAGAGAGCTCTATACAGGCCTACCCCACGTTTAAGTACACAATGGGACTGGAGCATGGAGGTAAAATGAAAATGTACTTAAAGTGAAGCAATACTTCTCAATGCATGTAAATATGCTAACCCTATGGCTCAGCTTGACATGGCATTGCTCCCGAACCCATAAGTGACAGGGACATCAAACTTGGGGACCCAGGACTACGACAATGCTAGATTACCTAGGAAAGCTGGTCAACCCCAAAATCGGATATGTTGTAGTCCTGGGACCCCTCTCGGTGCTCCCCAAATTTGGTGTTCCTGTCACTTGTGGTTCGGGAGCAGTGCCATGTCAAGCTGACCAAGATTTCCCATTGACTCCAATGTGTCCGTACTTGCGAGTGTACGTAAAGAGGGGTATGCCTGTATGTGTGAAAAAAAATAATGAAAATTTTATTTGGATACAACGTATCCTTCCGGAGCTGAAGTGGTTTTTGAGGCTCTCTGGGCTCTGTTACATTTTACTGTAATAGGCGCAGATTTTGCGCATTCCATGGGTGTGTGTAATGGGTCCGCATTGGTGGTTTTATCCGCGTTCAGTCACGAGAAGGACGAGAAAGGTGCCTGCACAGAATACCTGAGCTGCTGATCATCCTCTATTGAATAATTTGGCTCGTCTCTGACATTCCGTCGCTCTGTCCCTGCGGGGCTCGGCGTACAACCTCGGGAAAGGTACAATCTCAGATTGTGAATCAGACTTTGTCATCGCTCCACCTGTGTACACCTGTTGTTGGCTCTCTGCAGGGGAGGCGGCTCACCTGTGAATAATGAATTCAGATTGATGTGTCTCTTATGGCATTTCCCCCCGGCGGCCGTTATCACCGGGTCCACATTCACACGAAATAACCCTGGACTTTGTTTCACTTTTCTCTTGCCAGAAAAAAATAAAATAAAAGTATTGTGAAAATACAAATAACCACTAGGTTTTGGTTATAACCCTTGCTTGGAGGACCTGTCATCCTAAAATAAAATAATAATAATAAATAAAAAAAATAGAGAGAGAGATTATTTTTTTATTCATGTTAATTCACCTTTTCAGAAAAACTAAAATAAGTGAATGAATACACCATACACCCGACGGACCCTGCTGTACCCACCTCTAAGGGTGATGAGCTGTCGGTGCCCATGATTCGGGGAAAAATCGGAATGATGCTCTTTGCCAGTGCTAACCAATCGTGGTGCCCCATGGTTCTTGGATGGGTTACAAGGTGAACCTCGTAGTTCTTGGGGATTGGTTGTAAGATGGCCCCGTAGTTTTTGGGAATTGCAGTAGTCCAGGGATTTTACATCTCCTCCCTCTTACTGCATTGATTCGGGGACAAATTGGATCGATGCTCTTTGTCTGTGCTAACCAATTTTGGTGCCCCATGGTTCTTGGGGATTGGTTATAAGATGGACCCCGCAGTTGTTGGGGATTGGTTGTAAGACGGCCCCGTAGTTTTTGGGGAATTTGTTGCAAGGTGGGCTCGTAATTGGCAATTGGTTGCCAGATGGGCCCCGTAGTTCTTGGGGATTGGTTGCGAGGTGTGACCAATAGTTCTTGGCGATTGGTTGCAAGGTGGGCCCCGTAGTTCCGCGGGGATTGGTTTCGAGGTGGGACCCGTAGTTCTTGGATTGGTTTCGAGGTTAACCCTGTAGTTGTTGGATTGGTTGCAAGGTGGACCTGTAGATGTTGGGGGATTGGTTGTGAGGTGGGCTTGTAGTTCTTGGGGTGGGGGGCGATTGGTTGCAAGGTGGGACCCGTAGTTCTTGGATTGGTTTCGAGGTGGGACCCGTAGTTCTTGGGAATTTCAGCAGTCCAGGGATTTTAAATCTCCCTCTTACTGCAGTGATTCAGGAATGAATCAGAATGATCTTTGCCAGTGCTAATCATGGTGCCCCATAGTTTTGGGGGATTGATTGTGAGGTGGGACAGGTAGTTTTTGGGAATTTGTTGCAAGATGGGCCCCCTAGTTCTTGGGGATTGGTTGCAAGATGGGCCCCCTAGTTCTTGGGGATTGGTTGCAAGATGGGCCCCCTAGTTCTTGGGGATTGGTTGCAAGATGGGCCCCCTAGTTTTTGGGGATTGGTTGCGAGGTGGGCCCCCTAGTTTTTGGGGATTGGTTGCGAGGTGGGCCCCCTAGTTTTTGGGATTGGTTGCGAGGTGGGCCCCCTAGTTTTTTGGGATTGGTTGCAACATGGGCCCTCTAGTTTTTTGGGATTGGTTGCAAGATGGGCCCCCTAGTTTTTTGGGATTGGTTGCAAGATGGGCCCCCTAGTTTTTTGGGATTGGTTGCAAGATGGGCCCCCTAGTTTTTGGGGATTGGTTGCAAGATGGGCCCCCTAGTGTTTTGGGATTGGTTGCAAGATGGGCCCCCTAGTTTTTGGGGATTGGTTGCAATATGGGCCCCTAGTTTTTGGAGATTGGTTGCGAGATGGGACCAGTTTTTTTGGAGATTTGATGTGAGGAGGGCCCTGTAGTTCTTGCATTAGTTGCGAGGTGGGTCCTGTAGTTCTTGGCGATCCCCATCTTTTTATTTATGGCCAGTCTGATGATTTCATTGTGTCCTGTTGAGTAGGCGTTCTTCTTTGCGTCGTCGGAGGAGACAATCGTTTTGTTAAACACGAGGCCAGCAGACTCATTTTACCTCTTTCCAAAACGACGATTTGGGAGCGAAGCCGCAGCAATCTCTCTCCTCTGCTAAACACATTTGCTGTTGGCTGGAATGCAGCTAAAATAGAGACATATTTCACATGCCGCAGGATGAGGACTGCTGCTCGAGGACTTCTGGAAGCTGTCCAGGCGCTGAGGCAGACTAGATCTGAGTGTTTTTTTTTTGTGTGTTGAATTGAAAGAGGAATCTAAATTTAGTGCGTTCTGTGAAACTGAATATGGAGCTTCCAGTCTGTGAATAGAGATCGGGGAGAGATAGCAGCGTCCTCGCTTTCTAAGGAGATTACCGCGGCTGGATCCATCCTCCGTATATAAACATCAGCTTTGTGATTTCTTGAAATAAGCACAGCCCTAGAAGAAAAATAAAAAACATAAAAATTTAAATTCTGCATCTGCTGCCACCAATCACATGAAATGTCCAAAAGGAGACCGCTTGGGCAACCTTGGCTCGCTAGCTGTGGTGAAACTACAAATCGCATTATGCCTTTGGGAGGTATACCTATGGCCATCAGTCTTGTAGTACCTCATGGAACTTGGTTTTACCACAGCTGGAGTGCCGAGGAAGTCCCCAAGAACTATTGGGCCCACCTCGCAACCAATCCCCAACAATTATTGGGCCCACCTCGCAACCAATCCCCAACAATTATTGGGCCCACCTTGCAACCAATCCCCAACAATTATTGGGCCCACCTCGCAACCAATCCCCAACAATTATTGGGCCCGCCTCGCAACCAATCCCCAACAATTATTGGGCCCGCTTCGCAACCAATCCCCAACAATTATTGGGCCCACCTCGCAACCAATCCCCAACAATTATTGGGCCCACCTCGCAACCAATCCCCAACAATTATTGGGCCCACCTCGCAACCAATCCCCAACAATTATTGGGCCCACCTTGCAACCAATCTCCAACAATTATTGGGCCCACCTCGCAACCAATCCCCAACAATTATTGGGCCCACCTCGCAACCAATCCCCAACAATTATTGGGCCCACCTCACAACCAATCCCCAACAATTATTGGGCCCACCTCGCAACCAATCCCCAACAATTATTGGGCCCACCTCGCAACCAATCCCCAACAATTATTGGGCCCACCTTGCAACCAATCCCCAACAATTATTGGGCCCGCCTCGCAACCAATCCCCAACAATTATTGGGCCCGCCTCGCAACCAATCCCCAACAATTATTGGGCCCGCCTCGCAACCAATCCCCAACAATTATTGGGCCCGCTTCGCAACCAATCCCCAACAATTATTGGGCCCACCTTGCAACCAATCTCCAACAATTATTGGGCCCACCTTGCAACCAATCCCCAACAATTATTGGGCCCACCTCGCAACCAATCCCCAACAATTATTGGGCCCACCTCGCAACCAATCCCCAACAATTATTGGGCCCACCTCGCAACCAATCCCCAACAATTATTGGGCCCACCTCGCAACCAATCCCCAACAATTATTGGGCCCACCTTGCAACCAATCCCCAACAATTATTGGGCCCACCTCGCAACCAATCCCCAACAATTATTGGGCCCACCTTGCAACCAATCCCCAACAATTATTGGGCCCACCTTGCAACCAATCCCCAACAATTATTGGGCCCACCTCGCAACCAATCCCCAACAATTATTGGGCCCACCTCGCAACCAATCCCCAACAATTATTGGGCCCACCTTGCAACCAATCTCCAACAATTATTGGGCCCACCTTGCAACCAATCCCCAACAATTATTGGGCCCACCTCGCAGCCAATCCCCAACCATTATTGGGCCTGCTTCGCAACCAATCCCCAGAATTATTGGGCCCACCTCGCAACCAATCCCCAACAATTTTTGGGCCCGCTTCGCAACCAAACCCCAAGAACTACGGGGTCCATCTTGCAACCAATCCCCAACAACTACGGACCCACCTCACAACCAATCCCCAAGAACTATTGGGCCCACATCGCAAACCAATCCCCATTTATTGGGCCCACTTCGCAACCAATTCCCAACAACTATTGGGCCCACCTCGCAACCAATCCCCAACAATTATTGGGCCCACCTCACAACCAATCCCCATTGGTTGGCTAAAGTAATCTCTCAAAGATCCCACAACGGGTATCAAGTGATTGGATGCCTTGGCAAAGGTCACCTGACCATATGCTGGTCTCTGTGTGGGATTCCTGTTATAAAAATTAAGCTATTCCTTTAGCATTAACAGCATGTGGATGTTGTAATTTTGAGCCCATACGGCATGTCCACATAAGGAAGTCTGACCGTTCTTCAAGGAACACTGTGTTGGTTCTTAATCAGACATTTTTGACCTTGGTCCGTTATGTATTTTTCCTGTGCATCTCTTACTATTGGCTTGCCGCTGTTGCGCCCACACACAACATTCTAATGTGGTTGTACTGTGAGTCCAATTGGTACAGGTCCGACTGGATTTCTCGGTCAACCTTGTGCCCCTATTAGAGACACAGGGTGATATACACAGAAGAGGGCCCGGGGAAGCTGGGCACAACGTTTTTAGAGCTCTCAAAGGTAAGCTAAGCTGCACAAGCCCCCCACCCAAAGTGACTCTTGTCACACTGTATATCGAGTTACCCATCTGCCTTCTATGTCTGCCTGATTCTCTCGATCGATTTTTTTATTTATTTTTTGACCGGTTCTGTAAATCGAGGCGGCCGCATTCCAGCTCAAGGCTGGTATTGACGAGAACGTATAGATTGTGACTCTGGAATGTGTTTTATTTTTTGCCTCATTTCAAATAATGATTTTTACAGCTTGCTATGAGGGCTGGCAATCTTCCAGAAATAGCTGCGTGCCCGCATTGCACGCCCGCATTCTTCACCGCCAGACTAGCCAAACAAAGATTTATACCTGTTTTATGATGGGTAACAAGTTCGCTTTTGTAGTTGCATCATGCTTTAAAATGTACACTGCCTTCGTATTAAACTAGACCGACCTAAAGGTTATCTCAAGCCAAAACCTTTTCTTTGTCTTGGGTGGTGTGTAGATGAGTTGGAACCCCTGCCAGGTTTTTATGTCTAGCTCCCCACTGGGCAGATTCTTCCTCCTCTCTCTCTTTTTTGTTCTGAGCGCCATTGTCCGACGACGGTAATGGGAAATCTGAAAATGTGAGCGGTCAACAGAATAGGAATAGAGGGGAAATTTATTATATGAGGACCTACCAAAACTCTCCGATCAGTCTATATCCAGTCGGGCCTTTGCATTAAATACTTGTTGGTCAGGGGCATTGCTGGGGCTAGAGCCCATAGCAACGAAGCAAGTAATACGCTTGGGCGGGCATACACATGTATATAATAATAAAAAAATAATAATATATACGTGTGTGTGTGTGTGTGTGTGTGTGTGTGTGTGTGTGTGTGTGTGTGTGTGTGTATGTATATATATATATATATATATATATATATATATATATATATATATATATATATATATATATATATATATATATATTACATCAGGGTCCCCAGAGAGAGGGTGGGCTGTGAGAGATGATGTAATCTCTCTACTCACCCGCCCACTCTCCGGCCCTCCCCTGCTGCCTGTCGGCTGGCTCTCCGGCCCTCCCCTGCTGCCTGTCGGCTGGCTCTCCGGCCCTCCCGTGCTGGCTCTGTCATGCGGCCAGGCTGCAGAAGAGTGGCCGCGGTCTGGTGGTTGGGGGACCCCATTCAGAGATTCGGGACTATGAGCTCCAGATTCGGGACTATAGCCTCAGAAGCCAGAACCTCAGCAGGCCAAACATACATGGTTAGCAGAGCAGCGCCTGTCTATGGGAACCCAGGAGGGTAATTTTATATACTTCCCCTGGTCCACCCCAGTCACTCAAGGGCCTAATGCAACCAAAGCCACTTGGAAACTGCCCCCGCTTTGGCAACCACTGGACCAACGAGGGCGGACTTCCTAAATCTTGTTGACTGTCCGGCCTGGATATGGGGAACCCCGTTCCCTCCCACTGAACCATGAAGCGGTGTCACACAGCGTACATGTAATCACATCTGATTTCTAATTCCCAATTGACCTCACGCGACCCGGACAGAGACAGCTAAAGGGCCAGATGTGACCCAGGAGCCGTAAAATGCCCAGGTCTGTTGGTTGAGAGATCGGGAGAGACAAAGGAAGTTGTACGTGACCGAGCGCCCATGAATAAGTGACAGGGTCTCTTTTTTTAAATCTATTTTTATAATTTTGACAGCTATTCTTGCCCATAGAGGCTCTTCCAAGGAAGGAAGGAAGGAAGTATGTGAGCCTCCAGCACAGACATGGACGGTTTATGGTTTTTATGTAATGTAATCATGAGCTCTGCTCCTAGGTAATGCAGTCTATGGTCAATATTGTTTAGGGATGAAAAGGTTCCTCACTTAACTCGTGGGAGTGGAACTCTGGCCTGGAGGTAGATTACATACAAGACGAGAACATCCTCCCATTTGTGTGAATTTATGGCTGGTATTGGCGCCTAGGGTGATGATTTACTAAAGTAGATGCTCCTTTAAAGGTATAACTAGACGGATGATGTAACAATGGCAAAGGTGTTTGGCGCTATAAATCAAACCTGTAGAATCAACATAGAAATCAATGGATATGCATCACATGTATCGCAAACTTAAAATCCAAAAGTGACAACCCCAACACCATAAATAAATGGATTTTTCTGGTTAAAGAACTCTTCGAATAAAACCTTCACCACGAGTGCTCAGGAGGTAGATGGCGACTCACCAGAGGCGTTTGACCACTTTTTAAAGTAGGTCAAAAAGCGCTTTATTGTGTAAACGGATGAGATCCTGGATAGAACATCTCTCCACTGTGGGCCCCTCCGTCAGAAACCGAGGATATGGAAATGGATTCCGCCAAGGACACGAGAGAGCTCTCGTGGTGTAGTAGGTTTTATTAAAATTGGTTTAAAAATTTGACAACATTTTGCACTCGCATGTGACTGTGCCAAACCCGGCACCACGGTGTCTACGATGGGGATTCGTCACTTCCAGGTCTCTATGTGACCTCCAATACAACCATTCTATCCAGAACGAGGCGTGGATCGCACGCCGCCAGGAGTCTGATGTATCCATCTGCACAAGCTGTAGACACCTGGGTGTCGGGGCTTGGCACAGTCACATGCGAGTGCAAAATTTTAATAAAACCTACTACACCATGAGAGCTCTCTTTTGTGTCCTTGGTGGAATCTGTTTCCATATCCTCGGTTTCTGACGGAGGAGGCCCACAGTGGAGAGATGTTCTATCCAAGATCTCACTGGTTTACCCAAAGCGCTTTTTGACCTAAAGTGGTCAAACGCCTCTGGTGAGTTGCCATCTACATCTTGAGCACTCGTGGTGAAGGTTCTATTTGAGGAATTCTTAAACACTTTTTTGAGTAAACCGGTGAGATCCTGGATAGAACATCTCTCCACTGTGGGCCTCCTTCGTCAGAAACCGAGGATATGGAAATGGATTCCGCCAAGGGCACAAGAGAAGGCTCTCGTGGTGTAGTAGGTTTTATTAAAATTGGTTTAAAAATTTGACAACATTTTGCACTCGCATGTGACTGTGCCAAGCCCGGCACCAAGATGTCTACAGTGTGGATTCTTCATTTCCGGGGTCCCCATGTGACAGCCAGAACAACCATTCTATCCAGAACGAGGCGTGGATCGCACGCCGCCGCAAGTCTGATATATCCATCTGCACATGCAGATGGATATATATGATTTTTTTTGTGTGCTGAAAATGCCCTCCTCGGCTTATAATCGAGTCACCTTTTTGCGCCTGGACTTTGGGGACCCGGTGCTGGCCGTAGGTCCCCTGAACCCCAAACTTGGCACACATGTAGCCCCACTCTTCATCTACAAGTGTTTGTTGGCCGGGGAGCACCAATTTTTATTTATTTTTTCTCAAGGCCGGCACCCCTTCCATAGACTCCCATGTTAAACGGTAATTTCTCCAGTGAATTTGGGGAGCCGGTACCGGCCGGTCGTAGGTCCTCTGGACCCGGAACTTGGCACACATATAGGCCCATTTCTCCTCTACAAGTGTGCAAAGTTTGTTGGCTGGGGAGCACCGATTTTTTTCAAAGCCTGGCACCCCTTCCATAGACTCCCATGTTAAAAGTCAGCCTAGGCATGGACACGGTGAACCATGAATGAGCACAGTGAGGCATGCACATGGGCACAGTGAGGCATGCACATGGGCACAGTGAGGCATGCACATGGACACCCTAGGCCTATACTCGAGTCAATACGTTTTCCCAGTTTTTTGTGGTAAAATTGGGTGCCTCGGCTTATATTTGGGTTGTCTTATACTCGAGTATATACGGTAAATTTGACAAGATATGGGACCCATGGATCAACTATAACTCAACTCCATAAGGAACTCCAGGATTACCCTCTTCCTCTCTTCTTTCTTTTATGTTTTCTCCCTTTCTCGCCATTTCCTTATTTCTTTCTGTTTCTGGTATTTACAGTTTTGATACTTTTGATAGTCTATGGGGAACACTATAGCCCTAAGATCTCAAGGAAATTCACCAAGGCTCCTCGGTGGCTTCCCAACCATCCATTTTCCTTTCCCCTTTTTTTTCCTACCGTAAACCCGTATTGGGGTTCTCCATCACTCACTAGAAGTCATGGCATTCTTGATCGTTGATGGGAAGTACCCGTTCAGTCCCACCAGCACTCAGTAGTTGTTCGGCCTTATTGTTTTGGATGTAAGGATAAAAGTTGGATACATATTGTGGCTGTATTTTCTATGTTTTTATACTATTATGTTGACGACCTGAGATTGAAATATAAAAGATTTTAACCATCTGCTCTTTTTTTTGTCTTACAGATTTGAAGAAGAGTTTGCCAAGAGGACCAGACTAGAGTCCATGGTGGAGACCCTTCAGGAGGTAAGATGGAGCGAGGCCTACAAAGACTAGAGACCTCAAACCCAATATGATGGAGACCTGACCTCTGATATGTCTCTTGTTGTCTTTTAGGAGGCTCAAGAAGCCTACAATGTCCACGATGAGCTCAACCACCAAATCGAGAGACTGAAATCGGACCTGGTGGTCTTTAAAGGTCTAATGAGTGACGTAAGTAACCCCCCAGTAAATCGGCAGCTTTTGTTCTGACGCGGTCACTGCGGAATGTTTAACCCACACTGCTTCATCCCTGTATACCGATCGGGCACTGAGGCGCAATGCAGACCTTCCCTCCTAGAAAAAGGTCCACTTGGCCCGCTTCTTCATCAGCAAAAGGGACACATTGATGAGCTAGTTCTTAAAGGGCCAGGATACTTTTAAAGGTTCTCTCGTACAGTAGATGGAGCTACTTGTACCCTTCACAAATAAAGAACGCGTGGAACCATTTTTATATCGGTACAGAGCGCTGTTTCTTGTTCCAAACTTAGAATTGGAGAGGTCAACTGTCACACAGAGACTGCAATTTATGGTGTCAGTTTAGAGGAGGGGCCTCCAAACTTCTCAATACAAGTCACATTGTATAGTAGGTGAATGAACACATGCCAAGAAATGACCTCATATCAGAAGCTCCTCCCATTATTTAGAGTCTCCCCCCCCCCCCCCCCATATATCAGGATCCCCATCAGTGACCCCCCCCCCATACATCAGGGTTCCCGTTAATTACCCTCTTACATAAGTATCTCCATCAGCGACCTCCCTTACATCAGAGTCCCCAGAGTTCCACATACAGTGGAACCTCTGATTACAAGCATAATCCGTTCCAGGAGAATGCTTGTAATCCAAAGCACTCGCATATCAAATCGAGTTTCCTCATAAAAGTCAATGGAAGCGAAAATGATTTGTTCCGCATTGACTTCAATGGCATGCAATACCGCATGCGGCCAGAGGTGGGGGGGGGGGGGCACCGGAGAGCCTCGGAAACGCCCAAAAAGGCCAGAGGACAGCTCGGCTGAACTTTGAAAACCTCGGGAACTGAGTATTTGAGGTTTTCCGATCGACTCCGGCTCCCCCCCCCCCCCCCATCTCAGGCCAAATGCGGCACTGCACACTGCTTTGGCTTGAATCCTGCTCGTTTTGCGAGACAACACTGGCAAACCGAGTCAGGGTTTTTTACAAATACAGCGCTCGTATTGTGAAACGTTCGTTAACCGCGCTACTCGCAATCCGAGGTTCCAATGTACTTCAGGTTTCCCATCAGAGCCCCCCTTACATTAGGGTTCCCCTTAGATTTCCTTCTTTATGGTCCCCGTTAGAGGACCCCCCTTATTAAATCAGGATCTCCATCAGAGACCCCCATACATCAGGAGGACCCCCATTCCCATTAGATTCCCTTCTTACTGCTGGGCCGCCATCAAAGTCCGTTCCCCCCCCCCTCTCCATCAGAGACCCCCCCCCCCCATACATCGAGGTGTCCTTCAGAGGTCCCCATCAGAGACCTCCATTACATCAGGGTCCCCAGAGTTCCCCAAACATCAGTCCCTTCTTTCTTCAGGATCCCTATCAGTGATCACCCCCCCACCATCAGGGTTCTTATTACCCTCTTCAGGGTCTCCCTCATTGACCCCCCCCCCCCCTTACATCAGGGTCCCCAGAGTTCCACATACTTTAGGTTTCCCATCAGAGCCCCCCCTTACATTGGGGTTCCCCTTAAGATTCCCTTCTTCAGGGTCCCCGTTGGAGGACCCCTCCCATTAAATCAAGATCTCCATCAGAGACCCCCATACATCAAGGTGTCCTTCAGAGGTCCCATCAGAGACCCTCTTGCGTCAGGGTTCCCATTAGATTTGCTTCTTATTGCAGGGTCACCATCAAAGTCTCCCCCCTCCCTTACATCAAGATTTTCATCAGACACCCCCCCCCTTACATTGAGGTCCTCATCCGAGACCTCCATTACATCAGGGTCCCAGAGTTCCCCATACATCAGTCTATTTTCTTCAGTCCCCATCAAACCCCCCCCCCCCCATATTGGAGCACCCATCAAAGTTCCTCCTTATTTTGGGGTCCCCATTGGAGACCTCCATTACATCAGGGTCCCCAGAGTTCCCCATGCATCAGTCTATTTTCTTCAGTCCCCATCAAACCCCCCCCCCCCCCATATTGGAGCACCCATCAAAGTTCCTCCTTATTTTGGGGTCCCCATTGGAGACCTCCATTACATCAGGGTCCCCAGAGTTCCCCATACATCAGTCTATTTTCTTCAGTCCCCATCAAACCCCCCCCCCCCATATTGGAGCACCCATCAAAGTTCCTCCTTATTTTGGGGTCCCCATCAGAGACCTCCATTACATCGGGGTCCCCAGAGTTCCCCATACATCAGTCCCTTCTTTCTTCAGTCCCCATCAGAGCACCCCCCCCTTACATCAGAGCACCCATCAAAGTCCCTCCTTATATTGGGGTCCCCATCAGAAGCCGAGACCAACTGCTCTAAATTCTCTCTGTGCACCCTATCTGCAGGTTAGATAAAATCTTGTAGAGGGCCAGATGTGGCCCCGGGGGCCTCTAAGTGGGTGGTGCCAGTTGTTATTTCAAAGGAACAAGTATTTAGGTGCCCATTTAAAAAGAGGTCACCCAGCTTGGCCAGACCAAAGGTCCTGGCAGTGCAACAAGAACTGCCACATGGCCCACTGCCCAAAGTTCTCCAGGAGACCTCTTCCAATCAGCAATAGCCTAGGCCAGTGATGGTGAACCTCGGCACCCCAGGTGTTTTGGAACTACATTTCCCATGATGCTTGTGCACTCTGCAGTGTAGTGGAGCATCATGGGAAGTGTAGTTCCAAAACATCTGGGGGTGCCGAGGTTCCCCATCACTGGACTAGGAGAAGTAGAAGAATCACTGAAGGGACACAACCATTGTGTAGGACAAGAACTTCTTTGTGAAATGGTATGAAAAGCTCTTATAAACCAGCCTGGTCATTTTGGCTTTACCGGCCCTTTAAGCTCGAACACCGATGTGTTTTTTTAGAGGCGATTTATGTTTTTTTTTTTTGGCCGTAAAAAATGATAAATCTGCCGCGAGTGCGACACTAACCCATTGTGTGTAGTACATGCATGACCTTTTATTGTGCATGTCCTGCTGAGACGCAGAAAGGCGAGCAAAGGGAGACGTGAAGTATTCCGGTACTACGAATAGCGGAATCCACCACCGGGGGGGGAGGGGGGGGGGTCTGTCTCTTTAGCAACTCAACCATTTAAAAAGAGTCATCACGACCCTTCCAGGATTCAAGGGAACTAAAAACAAAAATTGCATTGTTGTCAATCAAGCCCCCTGATGAAGAGGCTCACTTGGACCTCCGAAACGCGTTGGCTGCTTTTATGAGTTGTCCCCCCTTGACTTTTTTTGGGGGGTAAAGTTGCATCTGAATTTTTTTTTATTTTTTTTTTAGCAGCGGTGTGACACAAATTAGAAAGTCTTGCTATGAATGCTTAAAGTTTAAACTGATAAAAACACATCGAGACTGAACGGATAGTAAACCCAAAACCAGAAATGGAATATTATTGCAGTTTACCAATCATTTCATGTGGCGGCTGCATTTTTTTTTTTTTAATTTTTTGGCTTTTTTTCACCTGGTGATCTGGCCAGTAACACACCTCCTGTGTTGGAGCGCCCCCCCCCCCCCCACTCTGGATGAAGGAGCACCTTTGGAGCATCATCAGTCTGGGGGGGAGGGGAGTGTTGGATATATTAGAAATAGCAATGCACGGAAATTTCAGATTTCCGAAACCTGCAGGCCGAAAATTGTGTTCTCTGCATTTTGCCAATAAAAGATACAGATAATGGCGCAGAAAACAAACGCAATTTTGCTGTGATTTTAGGCTTTACCAGGAATTTTCTGTGATTTTTTACCACAAATTCGTGGCGCTTTTTTTTTTTGTTTTTTTTTTTTTTTTTTTTTTTTACCGTGATTTTAGCACATTTTACTGTAACAGTTTTTTTATCCCAAAAGTAAAAAAAAAAAAAAAAAGATTTTACATCATTAAAAGCTGAATATAGTAAGCAACCCTGTCAGTGGTAAATGGTTTGTCTCATCCATGTTAACTGATGCATTCTGCTGGAGAGCTTGTGCTACTGAAAAAAAAAAAAGATTATTGGCTGGATCACCCGGATTGAAAATAGAAGAAAAAGCCTAAAAAAAAAGAAAACAAATGCAGCCGTCCTCATCCAAAAATGGGTAAGCTGCGATGTAATCAATGTTTTGGGTTTTTTATTATGGCTTTAATTTGGCTGCAATCAGCACATCATCATCATTGCTTTTTATTTATTTTATTACTTCTGCCGTATATAAATGTGGAGAGTGACGCTTTTGTGGGGCCTCCACCAGAACTGGAAGACGACATTCAGAGGGTTAATTATTTTTGTTGGATTGGGAAGCTGTAGGAGAACAATGAGGAATTGATGCCATATTAGGATTGCCGGCCAAGGAAACAAAACCATGAATAATGCGTGCGGAGCGAGTCCACCGCCTGTAACCCGAGCCTGCGGGGCCGCAGGAAATGTCTGTGTGCCTAGCAACCAATCTTCTATATATATATATATATTACAGTATATAATTAATGTTATTTATAATTAATATTTAGGAAAAAGTGGCTTAGATTTTTCTTTTATTAATAATTGCAGTTTTCATCATCCACATACAGAAATAGAAAGGGACACATTGGCAAAACTGGAAAACTGGCTTAGCTTGGGGCAAATCCCGAGAAAAAAACAAAACAAAAATAAATGGATAATTAAAAATAAATAAATAAATAAATAAATATATATATATATATATATATATATATATATATATATATATATATATATATATATATATATATATATATATAT
>NW_024404653.1:0-48354 GCF_905171775.1 Rana temporaria
CCCCTATCTCCTGACATGCTGGGACTTGTAGTGACAGACACATGAGTTGGTGATAGAGGAGAGGAGGGGACTGTGCCTGTATAGTGGGGGGCAGGTAATGAGGAGGGAGATGTAGTTGTTAGAGATTGGGGGAGACATTCATGTCCTTCCTCCAGCACTTATCACACACACAAAGATCCATCTAATATCCTCAGAGACAGGAGGAGGAACACATCATCCCCTCTCTGCTCTCCAGGGGAATCCACTCACAGGAATCCATTTTGAAAAGCCAGAGCCAGCTTACCTCATCAGGGAGTCCGTCCCACAATGCAGGCCCCGCCTCCTTCTTCTGTCCCCGCCTCCCTCTTCTGTCCCCGCCCCCCTCTTCTGTCCCCGCCTCCTTCTTCTGTCCCCGCCTCCTTCTTCTGTCCACGCCCCCTCTTCTGTCCCCGCCCCCCTCTTCTGTCCCCGCCTCCCTCTTCTGTCCCCGCCCCCTCTTCTGTCCCCGCCTCCCTCTTCTGTCCCCGCCTCCCTCTTCTGTCCCCGCCCCCCTCTTCTGTCCTGCTTCTGTGTCAAAAAAGCCACACTGGAGAAGGGGGCGTGTACAGCGTGTTCCTATTGGCTGAGAGGTGGGGCAGCTATAAACTCCAGATTTTTACATGAAAATAATGTTGGTCTGAGACAATTCAAAAAGAGATGTAAAAATCCACCGATTCTGAATACTGTCCCTGGTTTTACAAAGGCTGGCCACCCACATGGGGCCCCCTAGTGGCATGGGGCCCTCGGTCAGTCCGCCCCTGATCAATGTTTCCTCCATGTGATGACGTCTCCGGTCTTATTGGGGAAGCTCTGCAGACAAGAGAAACATTTCCAGATTCCATTCTAAGGGCCCCGGAGTATAAAGGGCCCCTTCCTAGCGGGGGACCCAATGAGAGAACCGCCCCTCCCAACCGTGTGATTGGTGCTTCTCCACCTGACCAGTCCCAGCGCTGCAATCCCCCCGTCTGATCAATGTTTATAAACAATGTTACTTTGTATCTCTCTATCTCCCGTCTGATCAATGTTTATAAACAATGTTACTTTGTATCTCTCTATCTCCCGTCTGATCAATGTTTATAAACAATGTTACTTTGTATCTCTATCTCCCGTCTGATCAATGTTTATAAACAATGTTACTTTGTATCTCTCTATCTCCCGTCTGATCAATGTTTATAAACAATGTTACTTTGTATCTCTATCTCCCGTCTGATCAATGTTTATAAACAATGTTACTTTGTATCTCTCTATCTCCCGTCTGATCGATGTTTATAAACAATGTTACTTTGTATCTCTATCTCCGGTCTGATCAATGTTTATAAACAATGTTACTTTGTATCTCTATCTCCCGTCTGATCAATGTTTATAAACAATGTTACTTTGTATCTCTCTATCTCCCGTCTGATCGATGTTTATAAACAATGTTACTTTGTATCTCTCTCTCTCCTGTCTGATCAATGTTTATAAACAATGTTACTTTGTATCTCTATCTCCCGTCTGATCAATGTTTATAAACAATGTTACTTTGTATCTCTATCTCCTGTCTGATCAATGTTTATAAACAATGTTACTTTGTATCTCTATCTCCTGTCTGATCAATGTTTATAAACAATGTTACTTTGTATCTCTCTCTCTCCTGTCTGATCAATGTTTATAAACAATGTTACTTTGTATCTCTCTATCTCCCGTCTGATCAATGTTTATAAACAATGTTACTTTGTATCTCCATCTCCCGTCTGATCAATGTTTATAAACAATGTTACTTTGTATCTCTATCTCCCGTCTGATCAATGTTTATAAACAATGTTACTTTGTATCTCTCTATCTCCTGTCTGATCAATGTTTATAAACAATGTTACTTTGTATCTCTATCTCTCCTGTCTGATCAATGTTTATAAACAATGTTACTTTGTATCTCTCTATCTCCCGTCTGATCAATGTTTATAAACAATGTTACTTTGTATCTCTCTATCTCCCGTCTGATCGATGTTTATAAACAATGTTACTTTGTATCTCTCTCTCTCCTGTCTGATCAATGTTTATAAACAATGTTACTTTGTATCTCTATCTCCCGTCTGATCAATGTTTATAAACAATGTTACTTTGTATCTCTATCTCCTGTCTGATCAATGTTTATAAACAATGTTACTTTGTATCTCTATCTCCTGTCTGATCAATGTTTATAAACAATGTTACTTTGTATCTCTCTCTCTCCCGTCTGATCAATGTTTATAAACAATGTTCCTTTGTATCTCTCTATCTCCTGTCTGATCAATGTTTATAAACAATGTTACTTTGTATCTCTCTCTCTCCTGTCTGATCAATGTTTATAAACAATGTTACTTTGTATCTCTCTATCTCCCGTCTGATCAATGTTTATAAACAATGTTACTTTGTATCTCCATCTCCCGTCTGATCAATGTTTATAAACAATGTTACTTTGTATCTCTATCTCCCGTCTGATCAATGTTTATAAACAATGTTACTTTGTATCTCTCTATCTCCTGTCTGATCAATGTTTATAAACAATGTTACTTTGTATCTCTATCTCTCCTGTCTGATCAATGTTTATAAACAATGTTACTTTGTATCTCTATCTCCCGTCTGATCGATGTTTATAAACAATGTTACTTTGTATCTCTCTATCTCCTGTCTGATCAATGTTTATAAACAATGTTACTTTGTATCTCTCTATCTCCCGTCTGATCGATGTTTATAAACAATGTTACTTTGTATCTCTCTATCTCCCGTCTGATCAATGTTTATAAACAATGTTACTTTGTATCTCTATCTCCTGTCTGATCAATGTTTATAAACAATGTTACTTTGTATCTCTCTCTCCCGTCTGATCAATGTTTATAAACAATGTTACTTTGTATCTCTCTCTCTCCCGTCTGATCAATGTTTATAAACAATGTTACTTTGTATCTCTCTATCTCCCGTCTGATCAATGTTTATAAACAATGTTACTTTGTATCTATCTCTCCCGTCTGATCAATGTTTATAAACAATGTTACTTTGTATCTCTCTATCTCCCGTCTGATCAATGTTTATAAACAATGTTACTTTGTATCTCTCTCCCGTCTGATCAATGTTTATAAACAATGTTACTTTGTATCTCTCTATCTCCCGTCTGATCAATGTTTATAAACAATGTTACTTTGTATCTCTCTATCTCCTGTCTGATCAATGTTTATAAACAATGTTACTTTGTATCTATCTCTCCCGTCTGATCAATGTTTATAAACAATGTTACTTTGTATCTCTCTCTCCCGTCTGATCAATGTTTATAAACAATGTTACTTTGTATCTCTATCTCCCGTCTGATCAATGTTTATAAACAATGTTACTTTGTGTCTCTCTATCTCCTGTCTGATCAATGTTTATAAACAATGTTACTTTTTATCTCTCTATCTCCTGTCTGATCAATGTTTATAAACAATGTTACTTTGTATCTCTCTCTCCCGTCTGATCAATGTTTATAAACAATGTTACTTTGTATCTCTATCTCCTGTCTGATCAATGTTTATAAACAATGTTACTTTGTATCTCTCTCTCCCGTCTGATCAATGTTTATAAACAATGTTACTTTGTATCTCTCTATCTCCCGTCTGATCAATGTTTATAAACAATGTTACTTTGTATCTCTATCTCCCGTCTGATCAATGTTTATAAACAATGTTACTTTGTATGTCTCTATCTCCCGTCTGATCAATGTTTATAAACAATGTTACTTTGTATCTCTATCTCCGGTCTGATCAATGTTTATAAACAATGTTACTTTGTATCTCTCTCTCCCGTCTGATCAATGTTTATAAACAATGTTACTTTGTATCTTTCTATCTTCCGTCTGATCAATGTTTATAAACAATGTTACTTTGTATCTCTCTATCTCCCGTCTGATCAATGTTTATAAACAATGTTACTTTGTATCTCTATCTCCCGTCTGATCAATGTTTATAAACAATGTTACTTTGTATCTCTCTATCTCCTGTCTGATCAATGTTTATAAACAATGTTACTTTGTATCTCTCCATCTCCTGTCTGATCAATGTTTATAAACAATGTTACTTTGTATCTCTCTATCTCCTGTCTGATCAATGTTTATAAACAATGTTACTTTGTATCTCTCTCTCTCTCCCGTCTGATCAATGTTTATAAACAATGTTACTTTGTATCTCTCTCTCTCTCCCGTCTGATCAATGTTTATAAACAATGTTACTTTGTATCTCTCTATCCCGTCTGATCAATGTTTATAAACAATGTTACTTTGTATCTCTCTCTCTCTCCCGTCTGATCAATGTTTATAAACAATGTTACTTTGTATCTCTCTCTCTCCCGTCTGATCAATGTTTATAAACAATGTTACTTTGTATCTCTCTATCCCGTCTGATCAATGTTTATAAACAATGTTACTTTGTATCTCTCTATCCCGTCTGATCAATGTTTATAAACAATGTTACTTTGTATCTCTCTATCTCCTGTCTGATCAATGTTTATAAACAATGTTACTTTGTATCTCTCTATCTCCCGTCTGATCAATGTTTATAAACAATGTTACTTTGTATCTCTATCTCCCGTCTGATCAATGTTTATAAACAATGTTACTTTGTATCTCTCTATCTCCCGTCTGATCAATGTTTATAAACAATGTTACTTTGTATCTCTCTATCTCCTGTCTGATCAATGTTTATAAACAATGTTACTTTGTATCTCTCTATCTCCCGTCTGATCAATGTTTATAAACAATGTTACTTTGTATCTCTATCTCCCGTCTGATCAATGTTTATAAACAATGTTACTTTGTATCTCTATCTCCTGTCTGATCAATGTTTATAAACAATGTTACTTTGTATCTCTCTATCTCCCGTCTGATCAATGTTTATAAACAATGTTACTTTGTATCTCTCTATCTCCCGTCTGATCAATGTTTATAAACAATGTTACTTTGTATCTCTCTATCTCCTGTCTGATCAATGTTTATAAACAATGTTACTTTACATCTCTCTATCTCCCGTCTGATCAATGTTTATAAACAATGTTACTTTGTATCTCTCTATCTCCCGTCTGATCAATGTTTATAAACAATGTTACTTTGTATCTCTCTATCTCCCGTCTGATCAATGTTTATAAACAATGTTACTTTGTATCTCTCTATCTCCTGTCTGATCAATGTTTATAAACAATGTTACTTTGTATCTCTCTCTATCTCCCGTCTGATCAATGTTTATAAACAATGTTACTTTGTATCTCTCTATCTCCCGTCTGATCAATGTTTATAAACAATGTTACTTTGTATCTCCATCTCCCGTCTGATCAATGTTTATAAACAATGTTACTTTGTATCTCTCTATCTCCCGCCTGATCAATGTTTATAAACAATGTTACTTTGTATCTCTCTATCTCCCGCCTGATCAATGTTTATAAACAATGTTACTTTGTATCTCTCTATCTCCTGTCTGATCAATGTTTATAAACAATGTTACTTTGTATCTCTCTATCTCCCGCCTGATCAATGTTTATAAACAATGTTCCTTTGTATCTCTCCATCTCCTGTCTGATCAATGTTTATAAACAATGTTACTTTGTATCTCTATCTCCCGTCTGATCAATGTTTATAAACAATGTTACTTTGTATCTCTCTATCTCCCGTCTGATCAATGTTTATAAACAATGTTACTTTGTATCTCTCCATCTCCCGTCTGATCAATGTTTATAAACAATGTTACTTTGTATCTCTCTCCTCTCTGATCAATATTTATAAACAATGTTACTTTGTATCTCTCTATCTCCCGTCTGATCAATGTTTATAAACAATGTTACTTTGTATCTCTCTATCTCCCGTCTGATCAATGTTTATAAACAATGTTACTTTGTATCTCTCTCTCCCGTCTGATCAATGTTTATAAACAATGTTACTTTGTATCTCTCTCTCCTGTCTGATCAATGTTTATAAACAATGTTACTTTGTATCTCTCTATCTCCTTATCTGATCAATGTTTATAAACAATGTTACTTTGTATCTCTCTATCTCCTTATCTGATCAATGTTTATAAACAATGTTACTTTGTATCTCTATCTCCCGTCTGATCAATGTTTATAAACAATGTTACTTTGTATCTCTATCTCCGGTCTGATCAATGTTTATAAACAATGTTACTTTGTATCTCTATCTCCGGTCTGATCAATGTTTATAAACAATGTTACTTTGTATCTCTATCTCCGGTCTGATCAATGTTTATAAACAATGTTACTTTGTATCTCTATCTCCCGTCTGATCAATGTTTATAAACAATGTTACTTTGTATCTCTCTATCTCCCGTCTGATCAATGTTTATAAACAATGTTACTTTGTATCTCTCTCCCGCCTGATCAATGTTTATAAACAATGTTACTTTGTATCTCTCTCTCTCCTGTCTGATCAATGTTTATAAACAATGTTACTTTGTATCTCTCTCTCTCCCGTCTGATCAATGTTTATAAACAATGTTACTTTGTATCTCTCTCTCTCCCGTCTGATCAATGTTTATAAACAATGTTACTTTGTATCTCTATCTCTCCCGTCTGATCAATGTTTATAAACAATGTTACTTTGTATCTCTATCTCCTGTCTGATCAATGTTTATAAACAATGTTACTTTGTATCTCTATCTCCTGTCTGATCAATGTTTATAAACAATGTTACTTTGTATCTCTCTCTCCTGTCTGATCAATGTTTATAAACAATGTTGCTTTGTATCTCTCTATCTCCTGTCTGATCAATGTTTATAAACAATGTTACTTTGTATCTCTCTATCTCCTCTCTGATCAATGTTTATAAACAATGTTACTTTGTATCTCTATCTCTCCTGTCTGATCAATGTTTATAAACAATGTTACTTTGTATCTCTATCTCCCGTCTGATCAATGTTTATAAACAATGTTACTTTGCATCTCTCTATCTCCCGTCTGATCAATGTTTATAAACAATGTTACTTTGTATCTCTATCTCCTGTCTGATCAATGTTTATAAACAATGTTACTTTGTATCTCTCTATCTCCCGTCTGATCAATGTTTATAAACAATGTTACTTTGTATCTCTATCTCCTGTCTGATCAATGTTTATAAACAATGTTACTTTGTATCTCTCTATCTCCCGTCTGATCAATGTTTATAAACAATGTTACTTTGTATATCTCTATCTCCCGTCTGATCAATGTTTATAAACAATGTTACTTTGTATCTCTATCTCCCGTCTGATCAATGTTTATAAACAATGTTACTTTGTATCTCTATCTCCGGTCTGATCAATGTTTATAAACAATGTTACTTTGTATCTCTCTCTCCCGTCTGATCAATGTTTATAAACAATGTTACTTTGTATCTTTCTATCTCCCGTCTGATCAATGTTTATAAACAATGTTACTTTGTATCTCTCTATCTCCCGTCTGATCAATGTTTATAAACAATGTTACTTTGTATCTCTCTATCTCCTGTCTGATCAATGTTTATAAACAATGTTACTTTGTATCTCTCTCTCCTGTCTGATCAATGTTTATAAACAATGTTACTTTGTATCTCTCTATCTCCTGTCTGATCAATGTTTATAAACAATGTTACTTTGTATCTCTCTATCTCCCGACTGATCAATGTTTATAAACAATGTTACTTTGTATCTCTATCTCCCGTCTGATCAATGTTTATAAACAATGTTACTTTGTATATCTCTATCTCCCGTCTGATCAATGTTTATAAACAATGTTACTTTGTATCTCTATCTCCCGTCTGATCAATGTTTATAAACAATGTTACTTTGTATCTCTATCTCCGGTCTGATCAATGTTTATAAACAATGTTACTTTGTATCTCTCTCTCCCGTCTGATCAATGTTTATAAACAATGTTACTTTGTATCTTTCTATCTCCCGTCTGATCAATGTTTATAAACAATGTTACTTTGTATCTCTCTATCTCCTGTCTGATCAATGTTTATAAACAATGTTACTTTGTATCTCTCTATCTCCCGTCTGATCAATGTTTATAAACAATGTTACTTTGTATCTCTCCATCTCCCGTCTGATCAATGTTTATAAACAATGTTACTTTGTATCTCTATCTCTCCCGTCTGATCAATGTTTATCAATAATGTTACTTTGTATCTCTATCTCCCGTCTGATCAATGTTTATAAACAATGTTACTTTGTATCTCTCTCCCGTCTGATCAATGTTTATAAACAATGTTACTTTGCATCTCTCTATCTCCTGTCTGATCAATGTTTATAAACAATGTTACTTTGTATCTCTATCTCCCGCCTGATCAATGTTTATAAACAATGTTACTTTGTATCTCTCTATCTCTCCCGTCTGATCAATGTTTATAAACAATGTTACTTTGTATCTCTCTATCTCCTCTCTGATCAATGTTTATAAACAATGTTACTTTGTATCTCTCTATCTCCCGTCTGATCAATGTTTATAAACAATGTTACTTTGTATCTCTCTATCTCCTCTCTGATCAATGTTTATAAACAATGTTACTTTGTATCTCTCTATCTCCCGTCTGATCAATGTTTATAAACAATGTTACTTTGTATCTCTCTATCTCTCCCGTCTGATCAATGTTTATAAACAATGTTACTTTGTATCTCTCTATCTCCTCTCTGATCAATGTTTATAAACAATGTTACTTTGTATCTCTCTATCTCCTGTCTGATCAATGTTTATAAACAATGTTACTTTGTATCTCTCTATCTCCTGTCTGATCAATGTTTATAAACAATGTTACTTTGTATCTCTATCTCCCGTCTGATCAATGTTTATAAACAATGTTACTTTGTATCTCTCTCTCTCCCGTCTGATCAATGTTTATAAACAATGTTACTTTGTATCTCTCTCTCCCGTCTGATCAATGTTTATAAACAATGTTACTTTGTATCTCTCTATCTCCTGTCTGATCAATGTTTATAAACAATGTTACTTTGTATCTCTCTCCCGTCTGATCAATGTTTATAAACAATGTTACTTTGTATCTCTCTATCTCCCGTCTGATCAATGTTTATAAACAATGTTACTTTGTATCTCTCTCTCCCGTCTGATCAATGTTTATAAACAATGTTACTTTGTATCTCTCTATCTCCTGTCTGATCAATGTTTATAAACAATGTTACTTTGTATCTCTCTCCCGTCTGATCAATGTTTATAAACAATGTTACTTTGTATCTCTCTATCTCCTGTCTGATCAATGTTTATAAACAATGTTACTTTGTATCTCTCTATCTCCTGTCTGATCAATGTTTATAAACAATGTTACTTTGTATCTCTCTATCTCCCGTCTGATCAATGTTTATAAACAATGTTACTTTGTATCTCTATCTCCTGTCTGATCAATGTTTATAAACAATGTTACTTTGTATCTCTCTCTCCTGTCTGATCAATGTTTATAAACAATGTTACTTTGTATCTCTCTATCTCCCGTCTGATCAATGTTTATAAACAATGTTACTTTGTATCTCTCTCTCTCCCGTCTGATCAATGTTTATAAACAATGTTACTTTGTATCTCTCTATCTCCTGTCTGATCAATGTTTATAAACAATGTTACTTTGTATCTCTATCTCCCGTCTGATCAATGTTTATAAACAATGTTACTTTGTATCTCTCTATCTCCTGTCTGATCAATGTTTATAAACAATGTTACTTTGTATCTCTATCTCCCGTCTGATCAATGTTTATAAACAATGTTACTTTGTATCTCTCTATCTCCCGTCTGATCAATGTTTATAAACAATGTTACTTTGTATCTCTATCTCCCGTCTGATCAATGTTTATAAACAATGTTACTTTGTATCTCTCTCCCGTCTGATCAATGTTTATAAACAATGTTACTTTGTATCTCTCTATCTCCCGTCTGATCAATGTTTATAAACAATGTTACTTTGTATCTCTATCTCCTGTCTGATCAATGTTTATAAACAATGTTACTTTGTATCTCTCTATCTCCCGTCTGATCAATGTTTATAAACAATGTTCCTTTGTATCTCTCCATCTCCTGTCTGATCAATGTTTATAAACAATGTTACTTTGTATCTCTCTCTCCCGCCTGATCAATGTTTATAAACAATGTTACTTTGTATCTCTCTATCTCTCCCGTCTGATCAATGTTTATAAACAATGTTACTTTGTATCTCTCTATCTCCCGTCTGATCAATGTTTATAAACAATGTTACTTTGTATCTCTCTATCTCCCGTCTGATCAATGTTTATAAACAATGTTACTTTGTATCTCTCTATCTCCTGTCTGATCAATGTTTATAAACAATGTTACTTTGTATCTCTCTATCTCCCGTCTGATCAATGTTTATAAACAATGTTACTTTGTATCTCTCTATCTCCCGTCTGATCAATGTTTATAAACAATGTTACTTTGTATCTCTCTCCCGTCTGATCAATGTTTATAAACAATGTTACTTTGTATCTCTCTATCTCCCGTCTGATCAATGTTTATAAACAATGTTACTTTGTATCTCTCTATCTCCCGTCTGATCAATGTTTATAAACAATGTTACTTTGTATCTCTCTATCTCCCGTCTGATCAATGTTTATAAACAATGTTACTTTGTATCTCTATCTCCCGTCTGATCAATGTTTATAAACAATGTTACTTTGTATCTCTCTATCTCCCGTCTGATCAATGTTTATAAACAATGTTACTTTGTATCTCTCTCTCCCGTCTGATCAATGTTTATAAACAATGTTACTTTGTATCTCTCTATCTCCCGTCTGATCAATGTTTATAAACAATGTTACTTTGTATCTCTCTATCTCCCGTCTGATCAATGTTTATAAACAATGTTACTTTGTATCTCTATCTCCGGTCTGATCAATGTTTATAAACAATGTTACTTTGTATCTCTCTATCTCCCGTCTGATCAATGTTTATAAACAATGTTACTTTGTATCTCTCTATCTCCTGTCTGATCAATGTTTATAAACAATGTTACTTTGTATCTCTCTATCTCCCGTCTGATCAATGTTTATAAACACTGTTACTTTGTATCTCTCTCTCCCGTCTGATCAATGTTTATAAACAATGTTACTTTGTATCTTTCTATCTCCCGTCTGATCAATGTTTATAAACAATGTTACTTTGTATCTTTCTATCTCCCGTCTGATCAATGTTTATAAACAATGTTACTTTGTATCTCTCTATCTCCTGTCTGATCAATGTTTATAAACAATGTTACTTTGTATCTCTCTATCTCCTTATCTGATCAATGTTTATAAACAATGTTACTTTGTATCTCCATCTCCCGTCTGATCAATGTTTATAAACAATGTTACTTTGTATCTCTATCTCCCGTCTGATCAATGTTTATAAACAATGTTACTTTGTATCTCTCTATCTCCCGTCTGATCAATGTTTATAAACAATGTTACTTTGTATCTCTCTATCTCCTGTCTGATCAATGTTTATAAACAATGTTACTTTGTATCTCTCTATCTCCCGTCTGATCAATGTTTATAAACAATGTTACTTTGTATCTCTCTATCTCCCGTCTGATCAATGTTTATAAACAATGTTACTTTGTATCTCTCTCCCGTCTGATCAATGTTTATAAACAATGTTACTTTGTATCTCTCTATCTCCCGTCTGATCAATGTTTATAAACAATGTTACTTTGTATCTCTATCTCCTGTCTGATCAATGTTTATAAACAATGTTACTTTGTATCTCTATCTCCCGCCTGATCAATGTTTATAAACAATGTTACTTTGTATCTCTCTATCTCTCCCGTCTGATCAATGTTTATAAACAATGTTACTTTGTATCTCTCTATCTCCCGTCTGATCAATGTTTATAAACAATGTTACTTTGTATCTCTCTATCTCCCGTCTGATCAATGTTTATAAACAATGTTACTTTGTATCTCTCTATCTCCTGTCTGATCAATGTTTATAAACAATGTTACTTTGTATCTCTCTATCTCCCGTCTGATCAATGTTTATAAACAATGTTACTTTGTATCTCTCTATCTCCTGTCTGATCAATGTTTATAAACAATGTTACTTTGTATCTCTCTATCTCCCGTCTGATCAATGTTTATAAACAATGTTACTTTGTATCTCTCTCTCCTGTCTGATCAATGTTTATAAACAATGTTACTTTGTATCTCTCTATCTCCTGTCTGATCAATGTTTATAAACAATGTTACTTTGTATCTCTCTATCTCCCGTCTGATCAATGTTTATAAACAATGTTACTTTGTATCTCTCTATCTCCCGTCTGATCAATGTTTATAAACAATGTTACTTTGTATCTCTCTATCTCCCGTCTGATCAATGTTTATAAACAATGTTACTTTGTATCTCTCTATCTCCCGTCTGATCAATGTTTATAAACAATGTTACTTTGTATCTCTCTATCTCCCGTCTGATCAATGTTTATAAACAATGTTACTTTGTATCTCTATCTCCGGTCTGATCAATGTTTATAAACAATGTTACTTTGTATCTCTCTATCTCCCGTCTGATCAATGTTTATAAACAATGTTACTTTGTATCTCTCTATCTCCTGTCTGATCAATGTTTATAAACAATGTTACTTTGTATCTCTCTATCTCCCGTCTGATCAATGTTACTTTGTATCTCTCCATCTCCCGTCTGATCAATGTTTATAAACAATGTTACTTTGTATCTCTCTATCTCCCGTCTGATCAATGTTTATAAACAATGTTACTTTGTATCTCTCTATCTCCCGTCTGATCAATGTTTATAAACAATGTTACTTTGTATCTCTCTATCTCCCGCCTGATCAATGTTTATAAACAATGTTACTTTGTATCTCTCTATCTCCCGTCTGATCAATGTTTATAAACAATGTTACTTTGTATCTCTATCTCCCGTCTGATCAATGTTTATAAACAATGTTACTTTGTATCTCTCTATCTCCCGTCTGATCAATGTTTATAAACAATGTTACTTTGTATCTCTATCTCCCGTCTGATCAATGTTTATAAACAATGTTACTTTGTATCTCTCTATCTCCCGTCTGATCAATGTTTATAAACAATGTTACTTTGTATCTCTCTATCTCCTGTCTGATCAATGTTTATAAACAATGTTACTTTGTATCTCTCTATCTCCCGTCTGATCAATGTTTATAAACAATGTTACTTTGTATCTCTCTATCTCCCGTCTGATCAATGTTTATAAACAATGTTACTTTGTATCTCTCTCCTGTCTGATCAATGTTTATAAACAATGTTACTTTGTATTTCTCTATCTCCCGTCTGATCAATGTTTATAAACAATGTTACTTTGTATCTCTCTATCTCCCGTCTGATCAATGTTTATAAACAATGTTACTTTGTATCTCTCTATCTCCCGTCTGATCAATGTTTATAAACAATGTTACTTTGTATCTCTATCTCCCGTCTGATCAATGTTTATAAACAATGTTACTTTGTATCTCTCTATCTCCCGTCTGATCAATGTTTATAAACAATGTTACTTTGTATCTCTCTCTCCTGTCTGATCAATGTTTATAAACAATGTTACTTTGTATCTCTCTATTTCCCGTCTGATCAATGTTTATAAACAATGTTACTTTGTATCTCTCTATCTCCTGTCTGATCAATGTTTATAAACAATGTTACTTTGTATCTCTCTCCCGTCTGATCAATGTTTATAAACAATGTTACTTTGTATCTCTCTATCTCCTGTCTGATCAATGTTTATAAACAATGTTACTTTGTATCTCTCTATCTCCCGTCTGATCAATGTTTATAAACAATGTTACTTTGTATCTCTCTATCTCCCGTCTGATCAATGTTTATAAACAATGTTACTTTGTATCTCTCTATCTCCCGTCTGATCAATGTTTATAAACAATGTTACTTTGTATCTCTATCTCCCGTCTGATCAATGTTTATAAACAATGTTACTTTGTATCTCTCTATCTCCCGTCTGATCAATGTTTATAAACAATGTTACTTTGTATCTCTCTATCTCCTGTCTGATCAATGTTTATAAACAATGTTACTTTGTATCTCTCTATCTCCCGTCTGATCAATGTTTATAAACAATGTTACTTTGTATCTCTCTATCTCCCGTCTGATCAATGTTTATAAACAATGTTACTTTGTATCTCTCTCCTGTCTGATCAATGTTTATAAACAATGTTACTTTGTATTTCTCTATCTCCCGTCTGATCAATGTTTATAAACAATGTTACTTTGTATCTCTCTATCTCCCGTCTGATCAATGTTTATAAACAATGTTACTTTGTATCTCTCTATCTCCCGTCTGATCAATGTTTATAAACAATGTTACTTTGTATCTCTATCTCCCGTCTGATCAATGTTTATAAACAATGTTACTTTGTATCTCTCTATCTCCCGTCTGATCAATGTTTATAAACAATGTTACTTTGTATCTCTATCTCCTGTCTGATCAATGTTTATAAACAATGTTACTTTGTATCTCTCTCTCCCGTCTGATCAATGTTTATAAACAATGTTACTTTGTATCTCTCTATCTCCTGTCTGATCAATGTTTATAAACAATGTTACTTTGTATCTCTCTATCTCCCGTCTGATCAATGTTTATAAACAATGTTACTTTGTATCTCTCTATCTCCCGTCTGATCAATGTTTATAAACAATGTTACTTTGTATCTCTCTATCTCCCGTCTGATCAATGTTTATAAACAATGTTACTTTGTATCTCTCTATCTCCCGTCTGATCAATGTTTATAAACAATGTTACTTTGTATCTCTCTCTCCCGTCTGATCAATGTTTATAAACAATGTTACTTTGTATCTCTCTATCTCCCGTCTGATCAATGTTTATAAACAATGTTACTTTGTATCTCTCTATCTCCTGTCTGATCAATGTTTATAAACAATGTTACTTTGTATTTCTCTATCTCCCGTCTGATCAATGTTTATAAACAATGTTACTTTGTATCTCTCTATCTCCCGTCTGATCAATGTTTATAAACAATGTTACTTTGTATCTCTCTATCTCCCGTCTGATCAATGTTTATAAACAATGTTACTTTGTATCTCTATCTCCCGTCTGATCAATGTTTATAAACAATGTTACTTTGTATCTCTCTATCTCCCGTCTGATCAATGTTTATAAACAATGTTACTTTGTATCTCTATCTCCTGTCTGATCAATGTTTATAAACAATGTTACTTTGTATCTCTCTCTCCCGTCTGATCAATGTTTATAAACAATGTTACTTTGTATCTCTCTATCTCCTGTCTGATCAATGTTTATAAACAATGTTACTTTGTATCTCTCTATCTCCCGTCTGATCAATGTTTATAAACAATGTTACTTTGTATCTCTCTATCTCCCGTCTGATCAATGTTTATAAACAATGTTACTTTGTATCTCTCTATCTCCCGTCTGATCAATGTTTATAAACAATGTTACTTTGTATCTCTCTCTCTCCCGTCTGATCAATGTTTATAAACAATGTTACTTTGTATCTCTCTATCTCCCGTCTGATCAATGTTTATAAACAATGTTACTTTGTATCTCTCTATCTCCCGTCTGATCAATGTTTATAAACAATGTTACTTTGTATCTCTCTATCTTCCGTCTGATCAATGTTTATAAACAATGTTACTTTGTATCTCTATCTCCCGTCTGATCAATGTTTATAAACAATGTTACTTTGTATCTCTCTATCTCCCGTCTGATCAATGTTTATAAACAATGTTACTTTGTATCTCTCTATCTCCCGTCTGATCAATGTTTATAAACAATGTTACTTTGTATCTCTCTATCTCCTCTCTGATCAATGTTTATAAACAATGTTACTTTGTATCTCTCTCATGGGACGAAGGTTTCTTTTCTCCCCGCCAATCACCTGAATGGACACAGTGTGTGATTCTAATATCCTGACAGCTGCTGATTTGAGGCGGTGACCCCAAAGGGGAGGATCTCACCCTGGGGGGGAGGGGTCACTTCCTGGATAACAAACATTCTCCCGCTCTGTGATTGGATCCCGAGTCAGATCCGCTCCCATTGGATGAACACTGCGGGGGGCGGGGTCTTTTCTGATTTGGATCATTTTCTTGGATTCCCGGAAAATCCGAACGCCGGAGAGAAAACCTTCCTCTTATAAAATCATGCGCCCAATTAGAGCCGCACCGCCGATCGTTTCAGGTGGTTTTGGCCGCAGATCACACAATCATGTCACGGAGGGGGAGGGGGAGGGGGAGGGGATTACATGGCAGGAAGTCAGGAATTCCTCAGAGAGACGAAGCGCCCCGCAGGACTTTCCACCTCACCCTACACCGGGGGGGGGGGGGATCGCTGGACGATTGACAACAACACCATTATTATTATCTACAGGTCCTCTCACATTTTCTCTACAAAGTTACAATGTACAGTCTGATCACTGGGGGAGGGGAGACTGAGGAAATGACTCCTCCTACCTGCAGCAGACTGATGACATCATCTGAGCCTAGGCACTGATAGAGGAGACGTCACTGGGGGGGGGGAGGGGCGGATCACACCCGATCATGTGACGCCCAATCAGGATCACTGAACCGCCGCCCATCATTCTACTATAAAAGATTTCTGTGCTCTGATGTCTTCGGATTGGAGGGGGAGGGGGGGGATATTGCTCTCCGTCTCCAAAACTAATTGATTTTCAGGCCGGGGGAGGACACCGCCGCCCTCCGCTCTCCACCAGGGGGAGACACCGCCGCCCTCCGCTCTCCACCAGGGGGAGACACCGCCGCCCTCCGCTCTCCACCAGGGGGAGACACCGCCGCCTTTCGCTCTCCACCAGGGGGAGACACCGCCGCCCCCCGCTCTCCACCAGGGGGAGACACCGCCGCCCTCCGCTCTCCACCAGGGGGAGACACCGCCACCCTCCGCTCTCCACCAGGGGGAGACACCGCCACCTTCCGCTCACCCCCAGGGGGAGACACCGCCGCCCTCCACCAGGGGGAGACACCGCCACCCTCCGCTCTCCACCAGGGGGAGACACCGCCACCCTCCGCTCTCCACCAGGGGGAGACACCGCCACCCTCCGCTCTCCACCAGGGGGAGACACCGCCACCCTCCGCTCTCCACCAGGGGGAGACACCGCCGCCTTTCGCTCTCCACCAGGGGGAGACACCGCCACCCTCCACCAGGGGGAGACACCGCCACCCTCCGCTCTCCACCAGGGGGAGACACCGCCACCTTCCACCAGGGGGAGACACCGCCACCCTCCGCTCTCCACCAGGGGGAGACACCGCCACCCTCCGCTCTCCACCAGGGGGAGACACCGCCGCCCTCCGCTCTCCACCAGGGGGAGACACCGCCGCCCTCCGCTCTCCACCAGGGGGAGACACCACCACCCTCCGCTCTCCACCAGGGGGAGACACCGCCACCCTCCGCTCTCCACCAGGGGGAGACACCCCCGCCCTCCGCTCACCCCCAGGGGGAGACACCGCCGCTCTCCGCCAGGGGGAGACACCGCTGCCCTCCGCTCTCCACCAGGGGGAGACACCGCCACCCTCCGCTCTCCACCAGGGGGAGACACCACCACCCTCCGCTCTCCACCAGGGGGAGACACCGCCGCCCTCCACTCTCCACCAGGGGGAGACACCGCCGCCCTCCACTCTCCACCAGGGGGAGACACCGCCGCCCTCCGCTCTCCACCAGGGGGAGACACCGCCGCCCTCCGCTCTCCACCAGGGGGAGACATCACCACCCTCCGCTCTCCACCAGGGGGAGACACCGCCGCCCTCCGCTCTCCACCAGGGGGAGACAATCGCACCCTCTGCTCTCCACCAGGGGGAGACACCGCCGCCGCCCTACGCTCTCCACCAGGGGGAGACACCAACACCCTCCAATCTCCACCAGGGGGAGACACCGCCGCCCTCCGCTCTCCACCAGGGGGAGACACCAACGCCCTCCGCTCTCCACCAGGGGGAGACACCGCCGCCCTCCGCTCTCCACCAGGGGGAGACAATCGCGCCCTCTGCTCTCCACCAGGGGGAGACACCGCCGCCGCCCTCCGCTCTCCACCAGGGGGAGACACCAACGCCCTCCGCTCTCCACCAGGGGGAGACACCGCCGCCCTCCGCTCTCCACCAGGGGGAGACAATCGCGCCCTCTGCTCTCCACCAGGGGGAGACACCGCCGCCGCCCTACGCTCTCCACCAGGGGGAGACACCAACACCCTCCAATCTCCACCAGGGGGAGACACCACCGCCCTCCGCTTTTTAGAATTTTGGGGGGGGGGGCAGTGACACATTTTATGGAGTCACAAAGATATTTGCATGTCTCCGCCCACCTCCTGGTTGTTACAATGTTTCATTTTTGCACCTCTCTGTAAATGACGCCAAATCTCCGCAAGACACAAATCGCAGAAGCGACACCCCCCTCCCCCCCCAATGAGAAGCAATTTATTACAGAAAATTTGCATAACGTGAAGCAGATTTCCCGGGACGCGGATCAGAGGAACGGCGACTTCAATATTTACTCTTCAATCAAAGCCGCAAATCTCTGAATTCTAATTGGGCCAATTATTCTGATTACAGCCGGGGGAGGGGGAGAGCGCCCCCCCAGACAATATGCAATTGTAATCCGGGGGTCACCCGAGGTCTCCGGACCACAGTGAGGTCACATGACGCCAACCAATCCATCCCAGCCAATCACAAACCTCCCTCCAACGTCCTACATACAGAATAAGAAGAAGTGTTACTGTGCAGAGCCCATCCATCCAGAATAAGAGGAGATACCGAGAATTACATACAAGAGAAGTGGTACTGTGCATCAGATGTGGGGGGGGTGAAATGTGACCAGTAGAGGGCGGCAGAGGAGAATATTGATGGATTATACAAATATATACAACCAAACCTCCCAAATGGGGCGGGGGGAGGATAGGGTCCAGATATGGGGGGCGGGGGGGGTGTAGGAAGGATAGGGTCCAGATATGGGGGGGCGGGGGGCAATGGCGGATCCAGGGGGGGGGGCAACAGGGAAATTGCCCCCCCCCGAGACAATCATGTCACATTGGCTTTTTTTTATTTTATGTTTTTATCATTTTTTTTAAACTGCTTTGCGGTGCCTGCAGCTGCCGAGTCTCTCACTCTCTCATCACCAGGGCGGGACTGGCCCAGCCCGGTAGGCTGCCTGTCCTGGGGCTGCTTTGAGCTGTAGCTGACTGCAGCGCTCCCCCTCTCTCCTGCGTGTATGACACCGGGCATCTCTGGCTGTGTGTGAGAGCTGGGTCTGTGTTCGGCTGTGCTGCCTGTGCTAGACCTGCTCGTGTGATAGTAGATGGAACACTGATTGAATCAGTGTTTTGTCTATCACACAAGCCTGTCTAGGGGGGGGGGGGACCTTGCTAGAGCACACTGCCCTGCCAAACACAGACCTACAGCTCCTGTTTGTTCCATGACACACGTCGGGAGAGGAGATACCTGCTGTGTGTGATCGAGGCAATGCCATGGTGAGTGCCATGCACAGTGGGGCTGCATTCATATACAAAAGTGGCACTGCATTCATATACAAAAGTGGGGCTGCATTCATATACAAAAGTGGGACTGCATTCATAGACAAAAGTGGGGCTGCATTCATAGACAAAAGTGGGGCTGCATTCATATACAAAGTGGGACTGCATTCATAGACAAAAGTGGGACTGCATTCATATACAAAAGTGGGACTGCATTCATATACAAAAGTGGGACTGCATTCATATACAAAAGTGGGACTGCATTCATAGACAAAAGTGGGACTGCATTCATAGACAAAAGTGGGACTGCATTCATATACAAAAGTGGGACTGCATTCATAGACAAAAGTGGGACTGCATTCATAGACAAAAGTGGGACTGCATTCATATACAAAGTGGGACTGCATTCATATACAAAGTGGGACTGCATTCATATACAAAGTGGGGCTGCATTCATAGACCAAGTGGGGCTGCATTCATATACAAAGTGGGACTGCATTCATATACAAAAGTGGGACTGCATTCATATACAAAAGTGGGACTGCATTCATATACAAAAGTGGGACTGCATTCATAGACAAAAGTGGGACTGCATTCATAGACAAAAGTGGGACTGCATTCATATACAAAGTGGGACTGCATTCATATACAAAGTGGGACTGCATTCATATACAAAGTGGGGCTGCATTCATAGACCAAGTGGGGCTGCATTCATAGACCAAGTGGGGCTGCATTCATATATACAGTGGGGCTGCATTCATATACAAAAGTGGGGCTGCAATAATGGGCACCGATGAGGCTGCATTGATCTCCTGTACCACGTCTGCAGTCTCTGACCATCTCCTGTACCATGTCTGCAGTCTCTGACCATCTCCTGTACCATGTCTGCAGTCTCTGACCATCTCCTGTACCACGTCTGCAGTCTCTGACCATCTCCTGTACCACGTCTGCAGTCTCTGACAATCGTCTACAAACTATGGGATAGATTTATGGCAATTATATATAAATATTTTTTACTAGTAATGGCGGCGATCATTGATTTTTTAGCGGTACTGCAACATTGCAGCGGACACACCGGACACCTAATTGAGTTCTGTAAGCAACACCTTATTTTCTGGCAGTGCCCCTCCCGAGACTAGACTCTGGATCCGCCCTTGGCGGGGGGGGGTGTAGGAAGGATAGGGTCCAGATATGGGGGGGGAAGGGAGGACTCTCCAGAAGTCCGGATTCTTCTTCCGGTTACTCCAGGACCGGTGTTGTCTGGTTCTTGGGGTAACCATGGCCAGACTTGCGGGTCTCGTTTTTTTAGGACTTGGGAAGCAGCGGAGAAACCCAACAGGGAGTCCGTCACATATCCCCCCCCCCCCGACAATGCCTCAATCTAATCTGTTCTCCAGAAGAACGGCACCATCTCTGTTCAGGCCTCATCCAGGGTCGCCATCTCCTTCCTGGACTGAGGTGCCGGTTCAGAGATGACACAATCATGTGAATCCTGGTGCCTGTGCAGTTCTTGGCTGTGTTCACAAATGTCTGACACAGATCAGCCCCCTGCTGCAGCCTCTCACCTTGTGACTGGATACAAAGTTACAATGTACAGTCTGATCACTGGGGGAGGGGAGACTGAGGAAATGACTCCTCCTCCTTCTACAAAGTTACAATGTACAGTCTGATCACTGGGGGAATGACTGACAGGTTCTCTTTGTGCCTCAGAGGAAGGGGGGGGGGGATTATTTTGCTTATAAGAGGGATCACCGGTGGAATAGACGTCTCGCAGTCACCGCGTCGCTCTCGTACGGCGCCACGGGGGTAAAGCCGAAGATGGTAAAATGTAGATTGCGAGAAGCTGAGGATTTACACGACTGCAATGTGACAATTGTCCACTGGATGGCGCCTTTCCACCGCCGGCCAATCCTATGGCCTGGTAAGGAACGCGACGCGCCGATAATGGAAGACGATGAGAAACAGCGAGGAGAGATCTCATTCTATAATACGTACCATGCTGGGGGGGGGTAATGAGGGGGGAAGTATTGGGGGAGGGGGGGGGAAGTATTGGGGGGTAATGAGGGGGAAGTATTGGGGGGTAATGAGGGGGAAGTATTGGGGAAGTATTGGGGGGTAATGAGGGTGAAGTATTGGGGGGTAATGAGGGTGAAGTATTGGGGGGTAATGAGGGGGAAGTATTGGGGGGTAATGAGGGGGAAATATTGAGGGGGAAGTATTGGGGGGTAATGAGGGGGAAGTATTGAGGGGTAATGAGGGGGAAGTATTGGGGGAGGGGGGGGAAGTATTGGGGGGTAATGAGGGGGGAAGTATTGGGGGGTAATGAGGGTGAAGTATTGGGGGGTAATGAGGGGGAAGTATTGGGGGGTAATGAGGGTGAAGTATTGAGGGGGAAGTATTGGGGGGTAATGAGGGGGGAAGTATTGGGGGGTAATGAGGGGGAAGTATTGGGGGGTAATGAGGGGGGAAGTATTGAGGGGGAAGTATTGGGGGGTAATGAGGGGGAAGTATTGGGGGGTAATGAGGGGGGAAGTATTGGGGGGTAATGAGAGGGAAGTATTGGGGGGTAATGAGGGGGGAAGTATTGGGGGGGTAATGAGGGGGAAGTATTGGGGGGTAATGAGGGGGAAGTATTGGGGGGGTAATGAGGGGGAAGTATTGGGGGGGTAATGAGGGGGAAGTATTGGGGAGTAATGAGGGGGAAGTATTGGGGGGTAATGAGAGGGAAGTATTGGGGGGTAATGAGGGGGGAAGTATTGGGGGGTAATGAGGGGGAAGTATTGGGGGGGTAATGAGGGGGAAGTATTGGGGGGGTAATGAGGGGGAAGTATTGGGGGGTAATGAGGGGGAAGTATTGGGGGGGTAATGAGGGGGAAGTATTGGGGGGGTAATGAGGGGGGAAGTATTGGGGGTAATGAGGGGGGAAGTATTGGGGGGGTAATGAGGGGGGAGTATTGGGGGTAATGAGGGGGAAGTATTGGGGGGTAATGAGGGGGGGCGGGGGAAGTATTGGGGGGGGTAATGAGGGGGGGCGGGGGAAGTATTGGGGGGGTAATGAGGGGGAAGTATTGGGGGGGTAATGAGGGGGAAGTATTGGGGGGTAATGAGGGGGAAGTATTGGGGGGTAATGAGGGGGGAGTATTGGGGAAGTATTGGGGGGTAATGAGGGTGAAGTATTGGGGGGTAATGAGGGGGAAGTATTGAGGGGGAAGTATTGGGGGGTAATGAGGGGGAAGTATTGGGGGGTAATGAGGGGGAAGTATTGGGGGGTAATGAGGGGGGAAGTATTGAGGGGGAAGTATTGGGGGGTAATGAGGGGGAAGTATTGGGGGGTAATGAGGGGGAAGTATAGGGGGGTAATGAGGGGGGAAGTATTGGGGGGTAATGAGAGGGAAGTATTGGGGGGTAATGAGGGGGGGAAGTATTGGGGGGGTAATGAGGGGGAAGTATTGGGGGGGTAATGAGGGGGAAGTATTGGGGGGTAATGAGGGGGAAGTATTGGGGGGGTAATGAGGGGGAAGTATTGGGGGGGTAATGAGGGGGAAGTATTGGGGGGTAATGAGGGGGGAAGTATTGGGGGGAAGTATTGGGGGGGTAATGAGGGGGAAGTATTGGGGAGTAATGAGGGGGAAGTATTGGGGGGTAATGAGAGGGAAGTATTGGGGGGTAATGAGGGGGGAAGTATTGGGGGGTAATGAGGGGGAAGTATTGGGGGGGTAATGAGGGGGAAGTATTGGGGGGTAATGAGGGGGAAGTATTGGGGGGGTAATGAGGGGGAAGTATTGGGGGGGTAATGAGGGGGGAAGTATTGGGGGTAATGAGGGGGGAAGTATTGGGGGGGTAATGAGGGGGAAGTATTGGGGGTAATGAGGGGGAAGTATTGGGGGGTAATGAGGGGGGGCGGGGGAAGTATTGGGGGGTAATGAGGGGGGGCGGGGGAAGTATTGGGGGGGGTAATGAGGGGGAAGTATTGGGGGGAAGTATTGGGGGGGTAATGAGGGGGAAGTATTGGGGGTAATGAGGGGGGGCGGGGGAAGTATTGGGGGGTAATGAGGGGGAAGTATTGGGGGGGTAATGAGGGGGGAAGTATTGGGGGGGTAATGAGGGGGAAGTATTGGGGGTAATGAGGGGGGGGGTAATGAGGGGGGGCGGGGGAAGTATTGGGGGGTAATGAGGGGGGAAGTATTGGGGGGTAATGAGGGGGGAAGTATTGGGGGGTAATGAGGGGGGAAGTATTGGGGGGGTAATGAGGGGGAAGTATTGGGGAGTAATGAGGGGGAAGTATTGGGGGGTAATGAGAGGGAAGTATTGGGGGTTAATGAGGGGGGAAGTATTGGGGGGTAATGAGGGGGAAGTATTGGGGGGTAATGAAGGGGGAAGTATTGGGGGGTAATGAGGGGGAAGTATTGGGGGGTAATGAGGGGGAAGTATTGGGGGGGTAATGAGGGGGAAGTATTGGGGGGTAATGAGGGGGGAAGTATTGGGGGGGTAATGAGGGGGGAAGTATTGGGGGGGTAATGAGGGGGAAGTATTGGGGGGTAATGAGGGGGGAAGTATTGGGGGGGTAATGAGGGGGAAGTATTGGGGGGGTAATGAGGGGGAAGTATTGGGGGGTAATGAGGGGGGAAGTATTGGGGGGTAATGAGGGTGAAGTATTGGGGGGTAATGAGGGGGAAGTATTGGGGGGTAATGAGGGGGAAGTATTGAGGGGGAAGTATTGGGGGGAAGTATTGAGGGGGAAGTATTGGGGGGTAATGAGGGGGAAGTATTGGGGGGTAATGAGGGGGGAAGTATTGAGGGGGAAGTATTGGGGGGTAATGAGGGGGGAAGTATAGGGGGGTAATGAGGGGGGAAGTATTGAGGGGGAAGTATTGGGGGTAATGAGAGGGAAGTATTGGGGGGTAATGAGGGGGGAAGTATTGGGGGGGTAATGAGGGGGAAGTATTGGGGGGTAATGAGGGGGAAGTATTGGGGGGGTAATGAGGGGGAAGTATTGGGGGGGTAATGAGGGGGAAGTATTGGGGGGTAATGAGGGGGGAAGTATTGGGGAGTAATGAGGGGGAAGTATTGGGGGGTAATGAGGGGGGAAGTATTGGGGGGTAATGAGAGGGAAGTATTGGGGGGTAATGAGGGGGGCGGGGGTAATGAGGGGGGAAGTATTGGGGAGTAATGAGGGGGAAGTATTGGGGGATAATGAGGGGGGCGGGGGTAATGAGGGGGGAAGTATTGGGGAGTAATGAGGGGGAAGTATTGGGGGGTAATGAGGGGGAAGTATTGGGGGGTAATGAGGGGGGCGGGGGTAATGAGGGGGAAGTATTGGGGGGTAATGAGGGGGAAGTATTGGGGGGTAATGAGGGGGGAAGTATTGAGGGGGAAATATTGGGGGGTAATGAGGGGGAAGTATTGGGGGGTAATGAGAGGGAAGTATTGGGGGGTAATGAGGGGGAAGTATTGGGGGGTAATGAGGGGGAAGTATTGGGGGGTAATGAGGGGGGAAGTATTGGGGGGTAATGAGGGGGAAGTATTGGGGGTGGTAATGAGGGGGAAGTATTGGGGGGTAATGAGGGGGAAGTATTGGGGGGTAATGAGGGGGAAGTATTGGGGGGTAATGAGGGGGAAGTATTGGGGTGGTAATGAGGGGGAAGTATTTGGGGGGTAATGAGGGGGGAAGTATTGGGGGTGGTAATGAGGGGGAAGTATTGGGGGGTAATGAGGGGGAAGTATTGGGGGGTAATGAGGGGGAAGTATTGGGGTGGTAATGAGGGGGAAGTATTGGGGGGGTAATGAGGGGGGAAGTATTGGGGGTGGTAATGAGGGGGAAGTATTGGGGGGTAATGAGGGGGAAGTATTGGGGTGGTAATGAGGGGGGAAGTATTGGGGGGGGTAATGAGGGGGAAGTATTGGGGGTAATGAGGGGGGGGCGGGGGAAGTATTGGGGCGTAATGAGAGGGGGGCGGGGTCTGTGACCTCACTGGACACATAATGAACACCTCCAATTATTCACATAACACGAGAGCCGGGATTGGATGAAGACCAAAGATGGTTCCTGGTGATTCTGTACCGATCGGCCCGGGGTGAGCAGAACACCAGATAGTGATCGATCATCAATACACCGATCGGCCACAACTATGACCACCCACCGCTCCTCCAGACCTCGGAAGGTACCCCATGCTGTGGTATCTGGACCCAAGTGCTCACTAGCAGATCGTCACATCCCACAGATGCTTGATTGGACTGAGATCCGGAGAATTTGGAGGCCAAGTCAATGTTTTGCGCAGAACAGGGTTGGTTCTGGTTGCATTACACAGGGAAGAGGGGGAAGGGGTGTCAAAGTTCTGCTACAAGACACACATAAACCTCAGGACAAGAACCTTCTGCTGAGGACAGATCGTCTGAACTCCGGTGCAGAAATTCATTAGTAGGACCGACCCAAACCTTCCAGTATGAAGCGTCCGCTCCTTATATACAGGGTCAGATGGGGGCGGGACCCAGAGAGGACAAATCACAGCAACACACACACAGAGAAAACAAACAACGTTTATTAAAAGCAATGCAGAGATCGATTACAGATCAGCGGGGGGAGGGGCTGAACCAACGCCGGGCGCTTATATACAACGTGTGATCAGACGCCGGGAAACGCAATTCTGCAACCAAAAGTCTGAAGAGTTACATCTACACCCATTATACACAGAGAGAGCGAGGGGGGGGGGGGGACAGAGACCAGGGGGGAGGACAGAGTCCAGGGGGGGAGGGAGGACAGAAATAGGGAGGACAGAGTCCCGGGGGGGGGGGGGGGGTCCAGGGGGCGGAGGACCGAGTACAGGGGGGGGACAGAAATGGAGAGGGGGAGGACAGATAAGGAGGTGGAGGACAGAGTCAAGTGGGGGGGGGGAGCGCAGAGTCCGAGGGGGAGGAGGACAGAAATGGGGAGGACAGAGTCCCGGGGGGTCCAGGGGGCGGAGGACCGAGTACAGGGGGGGACAGAAATGGAGAGGGGGAGGACAGATAAGGAGGTGGAGGACAGAGTCAAGTGGGGGAGGGGAGCACAGAGTCCGAGGGGGAGGAGGACAGAAATGGGGAGGACAGAGTCCCGGGGGGTCCAGGGGGCGGAGGACCGAGTACAGGGGGGGACAGAAATGGAGAGGGGGAGGACAGAGTTCGGGGGAGACAGATCAGAGGAGAGAACAGTGTCGGGGGGGGGGGGGACAGAGTCCGGGGGGGAGGACAGATCAGGAGGAGGACAGAGTCCAGTGGGGGGGGGGGGGGGAGCACAGAGTCCGAGGGGGGGGACAGATCAGAGGAGCGAACAGTGTCGGGGGGGGGGGGACAGATCAGGAGGGGAGGGGGGGCAGAGTCCGTGGGGGAGGACAGATCAGGAGGGGGGGGGGGGGTCCTCCAGGTGACATCAGTAGGAAACGCGCCGAAGCTTTATCACCAACCACCAGATTCGGACGCATCAGGAATTCTCCGGATTGATTGAGAGAGATAACTCTTGCGAACGCTGAATGGAGGCTCCCGAATAATTCGATGCGATCCGTACGACTTCTCGCACATACCATGCAGGTTTTTTCTTTGTAGATCCCGCCCTGTTCCATCATCGGCCAATGATAAATAATCACAGAGTTTGTTCTTTAGCGTTTATTGTAGTTACTGAAAAGAGGATTTTAAATACAAACGTAGCCATCAACACACAGCGAACGCTAACGCAGCGAGGAACCGGGTCCGAGCGATTCCAACCACAGCAAAACAGACAGTATCATCATCATCAATGACCCTGGGAACTGCGGGGGTGGGACTATGCATATAGCTTCCCAATCCAAGAGAGCGCACAGCATCATCAATGACCCTGGGAACTGCGTGGGCGGGATTATGTGCATAGCTGCCCAATGCAAAAGTGGGCGGGACTATTCTCGTCGATTGGGCAGCTATGCACAAATAGTAGCATTAATTACCCGGGGGAACTGCGTGGGAGGGACTATGCGCATACTTGCCCAAGCCAAGAGCGCACACAGCATCATCAATGACCCGGGGAACTGTGTGGGCGGGACTATGTGCATACTTGCCCAATCCACGAGAACAGTATCATTAATGACCCTGGGGTCTGCGTGGGCAGGACTCTGTACAAAAAGGACAGTATCATCAATGACCCGGGGGAACTACAGGGGTGGGACCATGTGCATAGCTGCCCAATCCAAGAGCGCACAGAGCATCATCAATGACCCGGGGAACTGCGTGGGCGGGATTATGTGCATAGCTGCCAAATGCAAAAGTGGGCGGGACTATTCTCGTAGATTGGGCAGCTATGCACAAATAGCATCATCAATGACCCGGGGGAACTGCGTGGGCGGGACTATGTGCTCATGGATTGGGCAGTTATACACAAATAGTATCATTAATAACCCAGGGAACTGCGTGGGCGGGACTATGCACATACCTGCCCAATCACAGAGAACACACAGTGCCAATCAATGACCAGGGGCTGAACTATGTGCATGTCCTCCAATCCAGGAAACAGAATGGACAGTATCATCAATGACCCGGGAGAATGCAAGGGGCGGGACTATATGCAAAGCTGTCCAATCCAGAAAAGAGAACAGGCGGTATCATCACTGCCCCAGGGGACTGCAGGAGGCGGGACTTTGTGCATAGCCATCCAATCCAGGAGAGAGAATCAGACTTCCTATTAAAGTGCTAGAAGAGAGAATCAATTTACAGACTGATGTGATGGTCAGCGTCTCCCCGCGGGGGCGGTCCTTCCTGCGGATGTCTGATGAAGCCGTCCGTAGGTCAGCGTCTTGTGTGGGAAATATAGAAAGAGGACACATTCGGTATGAACCATATTTATATATACAGCAGATAATGCACTTCGGGGAAGAGGCTCCGCCTACACCTGATCTCGCAGGCGCGCCAACCGATTCGACAGCTCGTCCTGCAAGAAAACCCAAGAAATATTATTATTAGACAATAAAAGTCAGTTCCATCCACCAATCACAGACTTACATTTATAATCAAAGATCCGCCCCCAAATAGGAAAACACAAACCCCTCCCCCAACACCCCCGAGGACTTTAAAGGAGATCAGTCAGCTGACTATCCTCAGCCAATCTCCCGCCTCTGCCTGCCAAGCCACACCTATCCTCACCTAGCCACACCCTGCCTATCCTCACCCAGCTCCCGCCTCTGCCTGCCAAGCCACACCTATCCTCACCTAGCCCCACCCTAACCATCCTTGCCAAGCCACACCTATCCTCACCAAGCCACACCCTGCCTATCCTTACCCAGCTCCCGCCTCTGCCTGCCAAGCCACACCTATCCTCACCTAGCCCCACCCCACCTATCCTCACCCAGCTCCCGCCTCTGCCTGCCAAGCCACACCTATCCTCACCTAGCCCCACCCCACCTATCCTCACCTAGCCTCACCCCACCCATACTCACCCAGCTCCCGCCTGCCAAGCCACACCTATCCTCACCTAGCCCCACCCTACCCATCCTTGCCCAACTCCGCCTATTCTCACCTAGCCCCACCCAGCCTATCCTGGCCAAGCCCCGCCTATCCTCACCTAGCCCAACTCCACCTATCCTCACCTAGCCCCACCCCACCCATCCTCACCCAGCTCCCGCCTGCCAAGCCCTGCCTATTCTCACCTAGCCCCACCCAGCCTATCCTCACCAAGCCCAGCCTATCCTCGCCAAGCCCCGCCTATCCTCACCTAGCCCCACCCAGCCTATCCTCACCCAGCTCCCACCTCTGCCTGCCAAGCCACACCTATCCTCACCTAGCCCCACCCCACCTATCCTCACCTAGCCTCACCCCACCCATCCTCACCCAGCTCCCGCCTGCCAAGCCCTGCCTATTCTCACCTAGCCCCACCCAGCCTATCCTCGCCAAGCCCAGCCTATCCTCGCCAAGCCCCGCCTATCCTCACCTAGCCCCACCCAGCCTATCCTCACCCAGCTCCCGCCTCTGCCTGCCAAGCCACACCTATCCTCACCTAGCCCCACCCCACCTATCCTCACCCAGCCCCACCTATCCTTACTGACCCACCGCTCCACTGGACGCCCCTCCTCACCCAAGAGTGACTGACAGCAAGGGACACATGACTGGCTGAAGACAGGAAGAGGCCCCTCCCCTTTTCAGCATAGACACAGAGGAGGTGTGGTCACTCAGGAATGATAGAGTAGGGATGGCGGGGGGATCATTCACTGACATGCAGTCTTCCCCTCCCCCCAGGGAGATTCTCTTCCCCCATCCTCCTGTGTGTGGGGTGCCTGTGCACACCTGACTATGTACATGGACAGGGGGCGGGGCGATTTCCTGTCTGGTGGGCGGAGTCACCTGTTCTGTAGACGCCACGCTGGTCCCGACAGATCCCGTCTGTCCCTGAGGAAGCTCCATGTTCAGGTCCAATCTGCAAACACAGAGAGACAATCAGCCAATCAGAGCAAGAACTGGGCGTGGCCGGGATAAAAACAGACAGTTCTTATTTCAGAAACTTTGTAACAATTTTATACAGAGATAATATAATATATATAATCTCTCTCTATACACTGTATATAGGGGAACGCTATGAGGCCAACTGATCTTATCTCAGCAGCAATTAGCATCACGCTGACTGCACTGTCCATACACACCATCAGAGGACCAACCTGCAGGGGGAGGGGGTCTGATTCTGTAGGGGGAGGGGTCTCCAATGCTGCCCCTGTACAGAGGGACATTGATGGTGTGTGGGGAGGCGGGACTAATTTATAGATTAGGGGGAGGGGTCTGTGAGATGTAGGAGTCTCTTATTCTGTAGGGGGAGGAGTCTCCAATGCTGCCCCTGTACAGAGGGACATTGATGGTGTGTGGGGAGGCGGGACCCCTATATAGATTAGGGGGAGGGGTCTGTGAGATGTAGGGGGAGGAGTCTCCAATGCTGCCCCTGTACAGAGGGACATTGATGGTGTGTGGGGAGGCGGGACTAATTTATAGATTAGGGGAAGGGGTCTGATTCTGTAGGGGGAGGGGTCTCCAGTGCTGCCCCTGTACAGAGGGACATTGATGGTGTGTGGGGAGGCGGGACCCCTATATAGATTAGGGGGAGGGGTCTGTGAGATGTAGGGGGAGGGGTCTCCAGTGCTGCCCCTGTACAGAGGGACATTGATGGTGTGTGGGGAGGCGGGACCCCTATATAGATTAGGGGGAGGGGTCTGTGAGATGTAGGGGGAGGAGTTTCCAATGCTGACCCTGTACAGAGGGACATTGATGGTGTGTGGGGAGGCGGGACCCCTATATAGATTAGGGGGAGGGGTCTGTGAGATGTAGGGGGAGGAGTTTCCAATGCTGCCCCTGTACAGAGGGACATTGATGGTGTGTGGGGAGGCGGGACCCCTATATTGATTAGGGGGAGGGGTCTGTGAGATGTAGGGGGAGGAGTCTCCAATGCTGCCCCTGTACAGAGGGACATTGATGGTGTGTGGGGAGGCGGGACCCCTATATAGATTAGGGGAAGGGGTCTGATTCTGTAGGGGGAGGAGTCTCCAGTGCTGCCCCTGTACAGAGGGACATTGATGGTGTGTGGGGAGGCGGGACCCCTATATAGATTAGGGGGAGGGGTCTGTGAGATGTAGGGGGAGGAGTCTCCAATGCTGCCCCTGTACAGAGGGACATTGATGGTGTGTGGGGAGGCGGGACCCCTATATAGATTAGGGGGAGGGGTCTGTGAGATGTAGGAGTCTCTTATTCTGTAGGGGGAGGAGTCTCCAATGCTGACCCTGTACAGAGGGACATTGATGGTGTGTGGGGAGGCGGGACCCCTATATAGATTAGGGGGAGGGGTCTGTGAGATGTAGGGGGAGGAGTTTCCAATGCTGACCCTGTACAGAGGGACATTGATGGTGTGTGGGGAGGCGGGACCCCTATATAGATTAGGGGGAGGGGTCTGTGAGATGTAGGGGGAGGAGTTTCCAATGCTGCCCCTGTACAGAGGGACATTGATGGTGTGTGGGGAGGCGGGACCCCTATATAGATTAGGGGGAGGGGTCTGTGAGATGTAGGGGGAGGAGTTTCCAATGCTGCCCCTGTACAGAGGGACATTGATGGTGTGTGGGGAGGCGGGACCCCTATATTGATTAGGGGGAGGGGTCTGTGAGATGTAGGGGGAGGAGTCTCCAATGCTGACCCTGTACAGAGGGACATTGATGGTGTGTGGGGAGGCGGGACCCCTATATTGATTAGGGGGAGGGGTCTGTGAGATGTAGGGGGAGGAGTCTCCAGTGCTGACCCTGTACAGAGGGACATTGATGGTGTGTGGGGAGGCGGGACCCCTATATAGATTAGGGGGAGGGGTCTGTGAGATGTAGGGGGAGGAGTGTCCAGTGCTGACCCTGTACAGAGGGACATTGATGGTGTGTGGGGAGGCGGGACCCCTATATAGATTAGGGGGAGGGGTCTGTGAGATGTAGGGGGAGGAGTTTCCAATGCTGCCCCTGTACAGAGGGACATTGATGGTGTGTGGGGAGGCGGGACCCCTATATAGATTAGGGGGAGGGGTCTGTGAGATGTAGGGGGAGGAGTTTCCAATGCTGCCCCTGTACAGAGGGACATTGATGGTGTGTGGGGAGGCGGGACCCCTATATAGATTAGGGGGAGGGGTCTGTGAGATGTAGGGGGAGGGGTCAGGAGGACATTATTTGGGGAGGGGGAGGGGGAGTGACGGATCGATTGTTATTCAGAAGAACGACTCACCCGGCTTCATCCGCCATCTCATGTAATAGATTGTCCACCTGACCCTGAAATGAGAAAAGCGATCGTTCCTTACCGATCTCCCCTCTATATCTACACACAGAGATCAGGAACCGCGCACACAGAGATCAGGAACCGCGCACACAGAGATCAGGAACCGCACACACACAGATCAGGAACCGCACACAGAGATCAGGAACCGCACACACAGATCAGGAACCGCACACACAGATCAGGAACCGCACACAGAGATCAGGAACCGCACACACAGAGATCAGGAACCGCACACACACAGAGATCAGGAACCGCACACACAGAGATCAGGAACCGCACACACAGAGATCAGGAACCGCACACAGAGATCAGGAACCGCACACACAGATCAGGAACCGCACACACAGAGATCAGGAACCGCACACAGAGATCAGGAACCGCACACACAGATCAGGAACCGCACACACAGAGATCAGGAACCGCACACACAGATCAGGAACCGCACACACAGAGATCAGGAACCGCACACAGAGATCAGGAACCGCACACACAGAGATCAGGAACCGCACACACAGATCAGGAACCGCACACAGAGATCAGGAACCGCACACAGAGATCAGGAACCGCACACAGAGATCAGGAACCGCACACAGAGATCAGGAACCGCACACACAGAGATCAGGAACCGCACACACAGATCAGGAACCGCACACAGAGATCAGGAACCGCACACAGAGATCAGGAACCGCACACAGAGATCAGGAACCGCACACACAGAGATCAGGAACCTCACACACAGATCAGGAACCGCACACAGAGATCAGGAACCGCACACACAGAGATCAGGAACCGCACACAGAGATCAGGAACCGCACACACACAGATCAGGAACCGCACACAGAGATCAGGAACCGCACACACAGAGATCAGGAACCGCACACACAGAGAGATCAGGAACCGCACACAGAGATCAGGAACCGCACACACACAGATCAGGAACCGCACACAGAGATCAGGAACCGCACACACAGATCAGGAACCGCACACACAGAGATCAGGAACCGCACACACAGAGATCAGGAACCGCGCACAGAGATCAGGAACCGCACACACAGAGATCAGGAACCGCACACACAGAGATCAGGAACCGCACACACAGAGATCAGGAACCGCACACAGAGATCAGGAACCGCACACACAGATCAGGAACCGCACACACAGATCAGGAACCGCACACAGAGATCAGGAACCGCACACACAGAGATCAGGAACCGCACACACAGAGATCAGGAACCGCACACACAGATCAGGAACCGCACACACAGATCAGGAACCGCACACACAGATCAGGAACCGCACACAGAGATCAGGAACAGCACACAGAGATCAGGAACCGCACACAGAGATCAGGAACCGCACACACAGAGATCAGGAACCGCACACACAGAGATCAGGAACCGCACACACACAGAGATCAGGAACCGCACACACAGAGATCAGGAACCGCACACAGAGATCAGGAACCGCACACACAGAGATCAGGAACCGCACACACAGAGATCAGGAACCGCACACACAGATCAGGAACCGCACACAGAGATCAGGAACCGCACACAGAGATCAGGCACCGCACACAGAGATCAGGAACCGCACACAGAGATCAGGAACCGCACACACAGAGATCAGGAACCGCACACACAGATCAGGAACCGCACACAGAGATCAGGAACCGCACACACAGATCAGGAACCGCACACAGAGATCAGGAACCGCACACACAGATCAGGAACCGCACACACAGAGATCAGGAACCGCACACAGAGATCAGGAACCGCACACACAGATCAGGAACCGCACACACAGAGATCAGGAACCGCACACACAGAGATCAGGAACCGCACACACAGAGATCAGGAACCGCACACAGAGATCAGGAACCGCACACACACAGATCAGGAACCGCACACAGAGATCAGGAACCGCACACACAGAGATCAGGAACCGCACACACAGAGATCAGGAACCGCACACACAGAGATCAGGAACCGCACACACAGAGATCAGGAACCGCACACACAGAGAGATCAGGAACCGCACACAGAGATCAGGAACCGCACACACAGATCAGGAACCGCACACAGAGATCAGGAACCGCACACACAGATCAGGAACCGCACACACAGATCAGGAACCGCACACAGAGATCAGGAACCGCACACAGAGATCAGGCACACAGAGATCAGGCACACAGAGATCAGGAACCGCACACAGAGATCAGGAACCGCACACACAGATCAGGAACCGCACACAGAGATCAGGAACCGCACACAGAGATCAGGAACCGCACACAGAGATCAGGAACCGCACACACAGATCAGGAACCGCACACACAGATCAGGAACCGCACACACAGAGATCAGGAACCGCACACACAGAGATCAGGAACCGCACACAGAGATCAGGAACCGCACACAGAGATCAGGAACCGCACACACAGAGATCAGGAACCGCACACACACAGAGATCAGGAACCGCACACACAGAGATCAGGAACCGCACACACAGATCAGGAACCGCACACACAGATCAGGAACCGCACACAGAGATCAGGAACCGCACACAGAGATCAGGAACAGCACACAGAGATCAGGAACCGCACACAGAGATCAGGAACCGCACACACAGAGATCAGGAACCGCACACACAGAGATCAGGAACCGCACACACACAGAGATCAGGAACCGCACACACAGAGATCAGGAACCGCACACAGAGATCAGGAACCGCACACACAGATCAGGAACCGCACACACAGATCAGGAACCGCACACAGAGATCAGGCACCGCACACAGAGATCAGGAACCGCACACAGAGATCAGGAACCGCACACACAGAGATCAGGAACCGCACACACAGATCAGGAACCGCACACAGAGATCAGGAACCGCACACACAGATCAGGAACCGCACACAGAGATCAGGAACCGCACACAGAGATCAGGAACCGCACACAGAGATCAGGAACCGCACACAGAGATCAGGAACCGCACACAGAGATCAGGAACCACACACAGAGATCAGGAACCGCACACAGAGATCAGGGACCACACACAGAGATCAGGAACCGCACACAGAGATCAGGAACCGCACACACAGAGATCAGGAACCGCACACACAGAGATCAGGAACCGCACACAGAGATCAGGAACCGCACACACAGAGATCAGGAACCGCACACAGAGATCAGGAACCGCACACACAGAGATCAGGAACCGCACACACAGATCAGGAACCGCACACACAGATCAGGAACCGCACACAGAGATCAGGAACCGCACACAGAGATCAGGAACCGCCCACACAGAGATCAGGAACCGCCCACACAGAGATCAGGAACCGCACACAGAGATCAGGAACCGCCCACACAGAGATCAGGAACCGCACACAGAGATCAGGAACCGCACACAGAGATCAGGAACCGCACACACAGAGATCAGGAACCGCACACAGAGATCAGGAACCGCACACACAGAGATCAGGAACCGCACACACACAGATCAGGAACCGCACACAGAGATCAGGAACCGCACACACAGAGATCAGGAACCGCACACACAGAGATCAGGAACCGCACACAGAGATCAGGAACCGCACACAGAGATCAGGAACCGCACACACAGAGATCAGGAACCGCACACACAGAGATCAGGAACCGCACACACAGAGATCAGGAACCGCACACAGAGATCAGGAACCGCACACAGAGATCAGGAACCGCGCACAGAGATCAGGAACCGCGCACAGAGAGATCAGGAACCGCGCACAGAGATCAGGAACCGCACACACAGAGATCAGGAACCGCGCACAGAGATCAGGAACCGCACACACAGAGATCAGGAACCGCACACAGAGATCAGGAACCGCACACACAGAGATCAGGAACCTCACACAGAGATCAGGAACCGCACACACAGAGATCAGGAACCGCACACAGAGATCAGGAACCTCACACAGAGATCAGGAACCGCACACAGAGAGATCAGGAACCGCACACAGAGATCAGGAACCGCACACAGAGATCAGGAACCGCACACACAGATCAGGAACCGCACACACAGAGATCAGGAACCGCACACACAGAGATCAGGCATCGCACACAGAGATCAGGAACCGCACACACAGAGATCAGGAACCGCACACACAGAGATCAGGAACCGCACACACAGAGATCAGGAACCGCACACAGAGATCAGGAACCGCACACACAGAGATCAGGAACCGCACACAGAGATCAGGAACCGCACACAGAGATCAGGAACCGCACACACAGAGATCAGGAACCGCACACACAGAGATCAGGAACCGCACACAGAGATCAGGAACCGCACACACAGAGATCAGGAACCGCACACAGAGATCAGGAACCGCACACACAGATCAGGAACCGCACACAGAGAGATCAGGAACCGCACACAGAGATCAGGAACCGCACACAGAGATCAGGAACCGCGCACACAGAGATCAGGAACCGCACACACAGAGATCAGGAACCGCGCACAGAGATCAGGAACCGCACACAGAGATCAGGAACCGCACACACAGAGATCAGGAACCGCACACAGAGATCAGGAACCGCACACAGAGATCAGGAACCGCACACAGAGATCAGGAACCGCACACAGAGATCAGGAACCGCACACACAGAGATCAGGAACCGCACACACAGATCAGGAACCGCACACACAGAGATCAGGAACCGCACACACAGAGATCAGGAACCGCACACACAGAGATCAGGAACCGCACACACACAGAGATCAGGAACCGCACACAGAGATCAGGAACCGCACACACAGAGATCAGGAACCGCACACAGAGATCAGGAACCGCACACACAGATCAGGAACCGCACACACAGATCAGGAACCGCACACACAGATCAGGAACCGCACACACAGAGATCAGGAACCGCACACACAGAGATCAGGAACCGCACACACAGAGATCAGGCACCGCACACACAGAGATCAGGAACCGCACACAGAGAGATCAGGAACCGCACACAGAGATCAGGAACCGCACACACAGATCAGGAACCGCACACACAGATCAGGAACCGCACACACAGAGATCAGGAGCCGCACACACAGAGATCAGGAACCGCACACAGAGAGATCAGGAACCGCACACAGAGATCAGGAACCGCACACACAGATCAGGAACCGCACACACAGATCAGGAACCGCACACACAGAGATCAGGAACCGCGCACACAGAGATCAGGAACCACGCACACAGAGATCAGGAACCGCACACACAGAGATCAGGAACCGCACACACAGAGATCAGGAACCGCACACAGAGATCAGGAACCACACACACAGAGATCAGGAACCGCACACACAGATCAGGAACCGCACACACAGATCAGGAACCGCGCACACAGAGATCAGGAACCACACACACAGAGATCAGGAACCGCACACAGAGATCAGGAACCGCACACAGAGATCAGGAACCGCACACACAGAGATCAGGAACCGCGCACACAGAGATCAGGAACCACACACACAGAGATCAGGAACCGCACACAGAGATCAGGAACCGCACACAGAGATCAGGAACCGCACACAGAGATCAGGAACCGCACACACAGAGATCAGGAACCGCACACACAGAGATCAGGAACCGCACACAGAGATCAGGAACCGCACACACAGATCAGGAACCGCACACACAGAGATCAGGAACCGCACACAGAGATCAGGAACCGCACACACAGATCAGGAACCGCACACACAGAGATCAGGAACCGCACACAGAGAGATCAGGAACCGCACACAGAGATCAGGAACCGCACACACAGATCAGGAACCGCACACACAGATCAGGAACCGCACACACAGAGATCAGGAACCGCGCACACAGAGATCAGGAACCACGCACACACAGATCAGGAACCGCACACACAGAGATCAGGAACCGCACACACAGAGATCAGGAACCGCACACAGAGATCAGGAACCACACACACAGAGATCAGGAACCGCACACACAGATCAGGAACCGCACACACAGATCAGGAACCGCGCACACAGAGATCAGGAACCACACACACAGAGATCAGGAACCGCACACAGAGATCAGGAACCGCACACAGAGATCAGGAACCGCACACACAGAGATCAGGAACCGCGCACACAGAGATCAGGAACCACACACACAGAGATCAGGAACCGCACACAGAGATCAGGAACCGCACACAGAGATCAGGAACCGCACACAGAGATCAGGAACCGCACACACAGAGATCAGGAACCGCACACAGAGATCAGGAACCGCACACACAGATCAGGAACCGCACACACAGAGATCAGGAACCGCACACACAGAGATCAGGAACCGCACACAGAGAGATCAGGAACCGCACACAGAGATCAGGAACCGCACACAGAGATCAGGAACCGCACACACAGAGATCAGGAACCTCACACAGAGATCAGGAACCGCACACAGAGAGATCAGGAACCGCACACACAGAGATCAGGAACCTCACACAGAGATCAGGAACCGCACACAGAGAGATCAGGAACCGCACACAGAGATCAGGAACCGCACACAGAGATCAGGAACCGCACACACAGATCAGGAACCGCACACACAGAGATCAGGAACCGCACACACAGAGATCAGGCATCGCACACAGAGATCAGGAACCGCACACACAGAGATCAGGAACCGCACACACAGAGATCAGGAACCGCACACACAGAGATCAGGAACCGCACACAGAGATCAGGAACCGCACACACAGAGATCAGGAACCGCACACAGAGATCAGGAACCGCACACAGAGATCAGGAACCGCACACACAGAGATCAGGAACCGCACACACAGAGATCAGGAACCGCACACAGAGAGATCAGGAACCGCACACAGAGATCAGGAACCGCACACACAGAGATCAGGAACCGCACACAGAGATCAGGAACCGCACACACAGATCAGGAACCGCACACAGAGAGATCAGGAACCGCACACAGAGATCAGGAACCGCACACAGAGATCAGGAACCGCGCACACAGAGATCAGGAACCGCACACACAGAGATCAGGAACCGCGCACAGAGATCAGGAACCGCACACAGAGATCAGGAACCGCACACACAGAGATCAGGAACCGCACACAGAGATCAGGAACCGCACACAGAGATCAGGAACCGCACACAGAGATCAGGAACCGCACACAGAGATCAGGAACCGCACACACAGAGATCAGGAACCGCACACACAGATCAGGAACCGCACACACAGAGATCAGGAACCGCACACACAGAGATCAGGAACCGCACACACAGAGATCAGGAACCGCACACACACAGAGATCAGGAACCGCACACAGAGATCAGGAACCGCACACACAGAGATCAGGAACCGCACACAGAGATCAGGAACCGCACACACAGATCAGGAACCGCACACACAGATCAGGAACCGCACACAGAGATCAGGAACCGCACACACAGAGATCAGGAACCGCACACACAGAGATCAGGAGCCGCACACACAGAGATCAGGAACCGCACACACAGAGATCAGGAACCGCACACAGAGATCAGGAACCGCACACACAGATCAGGAACCGCACACACAGATCAGGAACCGCACACACAGAGATCAGGAACCGCGCACACAGAGATCAGGAACCACGCACACAGAGATCAGGAACCGCACACACAGATCAGGAACCGCACACACAGAGATCAGGAACCGCACACACAGAGATCAGGAACCGCACACAGAGATCAGGAACCACACACACAGAGATCAGGAACCGCACACACAGATCAGGAACCGCACACACAGATCAGGAACCGCGCACACAGAGATCAGGAACCACACACACAGAGATCAGGAACCGCACACAGAGATCAGGAACCGCACACAGAGATCAGGAACCGCACACACAGAGATCAGGAACCGCGCACACAGAGATCAGGAACCACACACACAGAGATCAGGAACCGCACACAGAGATCAGGAACCGCACACAGAGATCAGGAACCGCACACAGAGATCAGGAACCGCACACACAGAGATCAGGAACCGCACACAGAGATCAGGAACCGCACACAGAGAGATCAGGAACCGCGCACACAGATCAGGAACCGCACACACAGAGATCAGGAACCGCACACACAGAGATCAGGAACCGCACACAGAGAGATCAGGAACCGCACACAGAGATCAGGAACCGCACACACAGAGATCAGGAACCGCACACAGAGATCAGGAACCGCACACAGAGATCAGGAACCGCACACAGAGATCAGGAACCGCACACAGAGATCAGGAACCGCACACAGATCAGGCACACAGAGATCAGGAACCGCACACACAGATCAGGAACCGCACACACAGAGATCAGGAACCGCACACAGAGATCAGGAACCGCACACACAGAGATCAGGAACCGCACACAGAGATCAGGAACCGCACACAGAGATCAGGAACCGCACACAGAGAGATCAGGAACCGCACACAGAGATCAGGAACCGCACACAGAGAGATCAGGAACCGCACACAGAGATCAGGAACCGCACACACAGAGATCAGGAACCGCACACAGAGATCAGGAACCGCACACAGAGATCAGGAACCGCACACAGAGATCAGGAACCGCACACAGAGATCAGGAACCGCACACAGAGATCAGGAACCGCACACAGAGATCAGGAACCGCACACAGAGATCAGGAACCGCACACACAGAGATCAGGAACCGTGCACAGAGATCAGGAACCGCACACACAGAGATCAGGAACCGTGCACAGAGATCAGGAACCGCACACAGAGATCAGGAACCGCGCACAGAGATCAGGAACCGCACACAGAGATCAGGCACACAGAGATCAGGAACCGCACACAGAGATCAGGAACCGCACACACAGATCAGGAACCGCACACAGAGATCAGGAACCGCACACACAGAGATCAGGAACCGCACACACAGAGATCAGGAACCGCACACACAGAGATCAGGAACCGCACACAGAGATCAGGAACCGCACACAGAGATCAGGAACCGCACACAGAGATCAGGAACCGCACACAGAGATCAGGAACCGCACACACAGATCAGGAACCGCACACAGAGATCAGGAACCGCACACAGAGATCAGGAACCGCACACAGAGATCAGGCACACAGAGATCAGGAACCGCACACAGAGATCAGGAACCGCACACAGAGATCAGGAACCGCACACAGAGAGATCAGGAACCGCACACACAGATCAGGAACCGCACACAGAGATCAGGAACCGCACACAGAGATCAGGAACCGCACACAGAGATCAGGAACCGCACACACAGAGATCAGGAACCGCACACACAGAGATCAGGAACCGCACACACAGAGATCAGGAACCGCACACAGAGATCAGGAACCGCACACACAGAGATCAGGAACCGCACACAGAGATCAGGAACCGCACACAGAGATCAGGAACCGCACACAGAGATCAGGAACCGCACACAGAGATCAGGAACCGCACACAGAGAGATCAGGAACCGCACACAGAGATCAGGAACCGCACACACAGAGATCAGGAACCGCACACACAGATCAGGAACCGCACACACAGATCAGGAACCGCACACAGAGATCAGGAACCGCACACACAGAGATCAGGAACCGCACACAGAGATCAGGAACCGCACACACAGAGATCAGGAACCGCACACACAGAGATCAGGAACCGCACACACAGAGATCAGGAACCGCACACAGAGAGATCAGGAACCGCACACACAGAGATCAGGAACCGCACACACAGATCAGGAACCGCGCACACAGAGATCAGGAACCGCGCACACAGAGATCAGGAACCGCACACACAGAGATCAGGAACCGCACACACGGAGATCAGGAACCGCACACACAGAGATCAGGAACCGCACACAGAGATCAGGAACCGCACACACAGAGATCAGGAACCGCACACAGAGATCAAGAACCGCACACAGAGATCAGGAACCGCACACAGAGATCAGGAACCGCACACACAGATCAGGAACCGCACACACAGATCAGGAACCGCACACACAGAGATCAGGAACCGCACACACAGAGAGATCAGGAACCGCACACACAGAGATCAGGAACCGCACACACAGAGAGATCAGGAACCGCACACACAGAGATCAGGAACCGCACACAGAGAGATCAGGAACCGCACACACAGATCAGGAACCGCACACACAGAGATCAGGAACCGCACACACAGAGATCAGGAACCGCACACACAGAGATCAGGAACCGCACACACAGAGATCAGGAACCGCACACACAGAGATCAGGAACCGCGCACACAGATCAGGAACCGCGCACACAGATCAGGAACCGCACACAGAGAGATCAGGAACCTCACACACAGAGATCAGGAACCGCACACACAGAGATCAGGAACCGCACACAGAGATCAAGAACCGCACACAGAGATCAGGAACCGCACACAGAGATCAGGAACCGCACACAGAGATCAGGAACCGCACACACAGATCAGGAACCGCACACACAGAGATCAGGAACCGCACACACAGAGATCAGGAACCGCACACACAGAGAGATCAGGAACCGCACACACAGAGATCAGGAACCGCACACACAGAGAGATCAGGAACCGCACACACAGAGATCAGGAACCGCACACAGAGAGATCAGGAACCGCACACACAGATCAGGAACCGCACACACAGAGATCAGGAACCGCACACAGAGATCAGGAACCGCACACACAGAGATCAGGAACCGCACACACAGAGATCAGGAACCGCACACAGAGATCAGGAACCGCACACAGAGATCAGGAACCGCACACAGAGATCAGGAACCGCACACAGAGATCAGGAACCGCACACAGAGATCAGGAACCGCACACAGAGATCAGGAACCGCACACAGAGATCAGGAACCGCACACACAGAGATCAGGAACCGCACACACAGAGATCAGGAACCGCACACAGAGATCAGGAACCGCACACACAGAGATCAGGAACCACACACAGAGATCAGGAACCGCACACACAGAGATCAGGAACCGCACACACAGATCAGGAACCGCACACAGAGATCAGGAACCGCACACACAGATCAGGAACCGCACACAGAGATCAGGCAGAGATCAGGCACACAGAGATCAGGCAGAGATCAGGCACACAGAGATCAGGAACAGCACACAGAGATCAGGCAGAGATCAGGCAGAGATCAGGAACAGCACACAGAGATCAGGAACAGCACACAGAGATCAGGCAGAGATCAGGCACACAGAGATCAGGCACACAGAGATCAGGCAGAGATCAGGAACCACACACAGAGATCAGGCAGAGATCAGGCACACAGAGATCAGGCAGAGCTCAGGAACCACACACAGAGATCAGGCAGAGATCAGGCACACAGAGATCAGGCAGAGCTCAGGAACCACACACAGAGATCAGGCAGAGATCAGGCACACAGAGATCAGGCACACAGAGATCAGGCAGAGATCAGGAACCACACACAGAGATCAGGCAGAGATCAGGCACACAGAGATCAGGCAGAGCTCAGGAACCACACACAGAGATCAGGCAGAGATCAGGCACACAGAGATCAGGCAGAGCTCAGGAACCACACACAGAGATCAGGCAGAGATCAGGCACACAGAGATCAGGCACACAGAGATCAGGCACACAGAGATCAGGCACACACAGAGATCAGGCAGAGCTCAGGCACACAGAGATCAGGAACCACACACAGAGATCAGGCAGAGATCAGGCAGAGATCAGGCACACAGAGATCAGGCACACAGAGATCAGGCACACAGAGATCAGGCAGAGCTCAGGCACACAGAGATCAGGCACACACCTGCGGGGTTGTCAGAGTTGTCGTGTTGCTCATGGTGTCCTCCATCTGTTGGGTCTGAACATCGAGGGTCTCAAACTGCTGTTCGAATTTGTCCATTAAGGCCGAGATCTGCGAGGAAGGAAAGTCGGGATTTGATCTCCAGAGAGAAACACAAAATAATCTTCAAACACGAGAGAATTTCCCCCGACGTCTCACCTTCTCCAGGTTCATACTCTTCAGTGTGGAGTCCATCGATTTCACCACCCCCGCCATCGACTTCGTCACCTGCAAGAGACAAGGCAAATGATGGAGATTCCTCTCTATATATATCACTAGAGGGGGCTTCCTCAGGGGGAAGGGGGTCCTGATTCCTCTATATAGATCACTAGAGGGGGCTTCATCAGGGGGAAGGGGGTCCTGATTCCTCTCTATATATATCACTAGAGGGGGCTTCATCAGGGGGAAGGGGGTCCCAATTCCTCTATATAGATCTTTATATCACTAGAGGGGGCTTCATCAGGGGGAAGGGGGTCCTGATTCCTCTATATAGATCTTTATATCACTAGAGGGGTCTTCATCAAGAGGAAGGAGGTCCTGATTCCTCTCTATAGATCTTTATATCACTAGAGGGGTCTTCCTCAGGGGGAAGGAGGTCCTGATTCCTCTCTATAGATCTTTATATCACTAGAGGGGTCTTCCTCAGGGGGAAGGAGGTCCTGATTCCTCTATATAGATCTTTATATCACTAGAGGGGTCTTCATCAGGGGGAAGGAGGTCCTGATCCCTCTATATAGATCTTTATATCACTAGAGGGGTCTTCCTCAGGGGGAAGGAGGTCCTGATTCCTCTATATAGATCTTTATATCACTAGAGGGGTCTTCCTCAGGGGGAAGGAGGTCCTGATTCCTCTCTATAGATCTTTATATCACTAGAGGGGTCTTCATCAGGGGGAAGGAGGTCCTGATCCCTCTATATAGATCTTTATATCACTAGAGGGGGCTTCCTCAGGGGGAAGGAGGTCCTGATTCCTCTCTATAGATCTTTATATCACTAGAGGGGGCTTCCTCAGGGGGAAGGAGGTCCTGATTCCTCTCTATAGATCTTTATATCACTAGAGGGGGCTTCCTCAGGGGGAAGGAGGTCCTGATTCCTCTATATAGATCTTTATATCACTAGAGGGGTCTTCATCAGGAGGAAGGAGGTCCTGATTCCTCTATATAGATCTTTATATCACTAGAGGGGTCTTCATCAGGGGGAAGGGGGTCCTAATTCCTCTATATAGATCTTTATATCACTAGAGGGGTCTTCATCAGGGGGAAGGAGGTCCTGATTCCTCTATATAGATCTTTATATCACTAGAGGGGGCTTCATCAGGAGGAAGGAGGTCCTGATTCCTCTATATAGATCTTTATATCACTAGAGGGGTCTTCATCAGGAGGAAGGAGGTCCTGATTCCTCTATATAGATCTTTATATCACTAGAGGGGTCTTCATCAGGGGGAAGGAGGTCCTGATTCCTCTATATAGATCTTTATATCACTAGAGGGGTCTTCATCAGGGGGAAGGAGGTCCTGATTCCTCTATATAGATCTTTATATCACTAGAGGGATCTTCATCAGGGGGAAGGAGGTCCTGATCCCTCTATATAGATCTTTATATCACTAGAGGGGTCTTCATCAGGGGGAAGGAGGTCCTGCCCCCTGATGGAGGGTGTCTTGTAGTCGATTGGCGCTGTGTCTCTCTGATTCTCTAACCTCGGCCTCCATCTTGGAGGTTGTATCCGGCCTCATCACTTATCACCTCCCCTCCTTCCTCTCCTATTACGATCTCATCAGACTTCCCTCCGGGGAATCCTCATACATTCCGATCACTTTACGATCGGCAGCGAATTGTAAGACGGGAAGAGGGTGACTGGGACAGATAATTCCGCGATAAACCCAACAGCTGCCCCTCCATTGGAGGAGATCACACGGCCGCCGCCTGTTCTGGAGGGGAAGATTATTTCCGACGCACACACACCGACCAATCACACAGTGATTTCAGGACTCGCCGCATTCTTCATGGACTTTCCAGCTGCATTGAATGAAGACAAGAAACGCACCGAACATACCGCTGTGGCCCCGGGGGCCCCCGACACACACCTGCCGGCTGATCATCACCGGGAGAAAACCGCCATCTTGGGAACATCACAACAAAGCGTTACGGAAGATAAGAAGGAGGGATTGATCGATCCTTCCACATAACAAGCCTCCGGACCCCACCAGTCATCGTTCTGTGCCCTCGTCTTCCAATGCATGAGGACTCCTCCCTTTATATCTGGAGCCGATATCAATAGTGGGGGAGGGGGGTAATATCGGACACAATCGATCTAGGTCTACCAACCAGCGCTCCTCCAGAGGTTGCCAAGGGATCCTCAAGCTGTGACCAACTCACCTCCCATCCGAAGGTGTCCACATCACTTGGAGTCAACCCCACTCAGAAAACCCAGTAGCAGCGCACCAACCTTTCCGATCAGCCATTCCCAACCAGGGTTTCATGGTCCCCTAGGGCTCCCCCAGAGGTTCCTTGATCTGCGACTAATTGACCTCCCATCTGAAGGTTGCTGCATAGTTCCAGGGGTCAACACCCTTTGGAAGAACCAATCGTATGGCACCAATAATTTTTCTGATCAGCCATTTCCAACCAGGGTTTCATGGAACCTTCTGGTTCCCCCAGAGGTTGCTAGAGGCCCCTTGACTCTGACTACCTTCATAGTTCTGGGGTCAGCACCACTTGAAAGAACGGGAGGAATGGCACCACTAATCTTTCCGATCAGTCATTCCCAACCAGGTTTTTAGGGTCCCCCCAGAGGTTCCTTGAGCTTTGACCAATTGACCTCCCATCTGAAGGTTGCCCCATAGTTGTGGGGTCAACACCCCTTGGAAGAACCAATCGTATGGCACCAATAATCTTCCTGATCAGCCAATTCCAACCAGGGTTCCCCCAGAGGTTGCTAGAGGCCCCTTGACTCTGACTGCCTTCATAGTTCCGGGGTCAACACCACTTGGAAGAACGGGTGATGGCTGATCTTTCTGATCAGCCAATTCCAAGTAGGGTTCTGAGCAACCTTAGGGTTCCCCCAGAGGTTCCTTGATCTGCGACTAATTGACCTCCCATCTGAAGGTTGCCGCATACTTCCGGGGGTCAACGCCTTTTGGAAGAACCAGTGGTGTGGCACCAATCTTTATGATCAATAAATCCCAACCAGGTTTTCATGGAACCTTAGGGTTCCCCCAGAGGTTGCAAAGGGTTCCTTGGGCTGTGGCTGCCTTCATAGTTCCGGGGGTCAGCACCACTTGGAAAACCCAGCGGTATGGCACCACTAATCTTTCCAATCAGCCGTTCCCAACCAGGTTTTTATGGTCCCCCCAGAGGTTGCTAGAGGCCCCTTGACTCTGACTGCCTTCATAGTTCTGGGGTCAGCACCACTTGAAAGAACGGGAGGAATGGCACCAATAACCTTTCTGATCAGCCAATTCCAACTAGGGTTCTGAGGAACCTTCGGGTTCCCCCAGAGGTTGCAAAGGGTTCCTCGAGCTGTGACTGCCTTCATAGTTCCGGGGGTCAGCACCACTTGGAAGAACCAATCGTATGGCACCACTAATCTTTCTGATCAGCCATTCCCAACCAGGTTTTTATGGTCCCCCCAGAGGTTCCTTGATCTGCGACTAATTGACCTCCCATCTGAAGGTTGCCCCATACTTCCGGGGGGTCAACACCTTTTGGAAGAACCAGTGGTGTGGCACCAATCTTTATGATCAATAAATCCCAACCAGGGTTTCATGGAACCTTAGGGTTCCCCCAGAGGTTGCTAGAGGCCCCTTGACTCTGACTGCCTTCATAGTTCTGGGGTCAGCACCACTTGAAAGAACGGGAGGAATGGCACCACTAATCTTTCTGAACCTTCGGGTTCCCCCAGAGGTTGCAAAGGGTTCCTCGAGTTGTGGCTGCCTTCATAGTTCTGGGGGTCAACCCCCCTTGGAAGAACCAATCGTATGGCACCACTAATCTTTCCAATCAGCCATTCCCAACCAGGTTTTTAGGGTCCCCCCAGAGGTTCCTTGAGCTATGACTAATTGACCTCCCATCTGAAGGTTGCCCCATAGTTCCGGGGGTCAACACCCTTTGGAAGAACCAATCACATGGCACCAATCATTTTTCTGATCAGCCATTTCCAACCAGGGTTTCATGGAACCTTCTGGTTCCCTCAGAGGTTGCTAGAGGCCCCTTGGGCTGTGGCTGCCTTCA